>NW_004524601.1:15251431-15261048 GCF_000260255.1 Octodon degus
GAACCATTAATTGTGTTTACTATCTTGCTGTCATGGAATTTAAAAGGAAAAGCAAAATAGATAATCTCTGAGTACAAACCACAGAACACAAGGTGTCAACAAGGTGCGTCAACAACAATGAAGATGAGGAGGAGAACGTGTGTCCTTTAACTCTCACTCATCATTCACCTTATCTTAGATGAGGTTGAGACTGAAAAAAAAGTGTGGCAAAAAGAAAATAGTTGCAATGTTGACAAGTCAGTGGATTGTTAGTTTGCATTATAGTCTATGATTATTATAAAAGTTCAGCACTAGCATGATATTCCTCAGTTGGGAAATATGAATACCATGTTTTAAAAATACAGATATAAACCTGCAAAATGGATTAAAGAACAAAACAAAATAACAAAACTGTTATAAGAATTTTTTTAATGGGAATAAAAGAAATGATTTAAACATTAACTGCTACTTTTAATCTAAACAACTAATTTGAAGATAGCATCATGCAATATAGCAGCCATTATTGAATTCTGGTTACTTGTTGGGCTCAGGATACAGCTTAGTGGTGCAAGTGACTGCCTGGCAAGCATAAGGTTCTGAGTTAGAGCTCCAGTACCACATACAAAATAAAAAACTTTGTTCAGTGAGATTTTTGTATTATTTCTAATTTTTTTGTTTTCTTTTTTTTTCTATTTTGAATTCTTTAAAAACTAAAAACTGAAAATGCAAAATACAACCACTCTAATGACATAATGCGAACATTGAAGTGGACCACATTTGCAGGCAAATAGCTGTCTCTTCTAGAGGTGCAATCCGTGCTTTCTAAAGGTGCACAGAGTCTAGATCCTACGCTGCAGCCTCTATGCTATCATTGGAAATATATTAAATGCATAAAGTTGTAGGTCATAGGACTAATATCGGAGAAAAATGAGTCCACGCGAATACGGTGAGAAGTAACGTAGACACAGAAATAAGCAGAGAAAGGCTTTAAAGTAGTTATTAAAAATCTATAAAGTTAAAATATAATATAGTGACTAGAGGTAAATCCAGGGAAAGGAAAAAGACATCAGTGGAAAAAAAAAAAAAAACCTAAACAGCCAACCTGGTAAAAAGGAAAAAAAAAAACTTGATTTTTTAGTTGATAGTGGTATACTAATGATTCTTTCTTTATTTATTTTTTACTAGTGTTTATTAATTTTGGAGAAATGGTTAGGCAAAATGGTAACTCTAGGAGAAACTGTGAGAAAGACATACAGAAAATATACAGTAGTTTTGTGATTTTTACAAAACTCTAATATAATTTTAAGTGAAAATTGTACACTTACAAATATACACAGATATATTTGAGAAAATTGAATACAGTGTGAAAAATTGAATTCATGATGAGAATTAAAAAGCACAGCAAACAGAAGATAGGCAATCTTAGTTGCTTAGTTATTTAAGTAAGAGGAAAACTTAAGAACAATTGAAAGTGAAAATAAATGTGCACAGAAAAAAAAAAAAAAACCTGAAGAGATAATCAAAAGACAGAGGAACTGCAGTTTACAAACACAAAGATTAAAATTTATTGAAGCTGTGGAAGAGATGAAGAATTGCATTAAATTCTGTGGACAAAGGACTGCTGGAGAGTTTATATTAATCAAGACTAAATTTAGGAACTTGGTTGAGACAAGCAGAAAATTGGGCACACAGAAGCAGAAATGCCTATGACCATATTATAGGTAGAGTGATGTTTGAAGACAAAATCAGGGAACATATCAATTGACTGGCTTGCTAGAATAGTAGTTTAACCTGAATGTCTTAAAACCAAAGTTTATTTTTTCATAATATCAGATAGAAGTGGCCAATAGAAGTTCAAAATCAAGATGTGTGGAGCGTAGTTTCCTCCAGGAATGATGTCAGTTCTAGGCATCTCCCTTAACATCTATTAGCCCCCGGGACCGCTGCCTTGAACAGGACAGTTCTGTGTCTTCATATGTCCTCTCCATTGATGTTTGTCTGTATTTAAATTTCTCCTTTTTCTAAGTACATCAGTTATATTGAATTAAGTCCATTCAAGGACCCCATCTCAGCTTCATTGCCTGCAAACTCTAATGACATGGAAAGACTTCGATGGTCAGTCAGGCTGGTAATCTCATGTAAGTGCCCAACAAAAGCAAGTGTCAGTTATTATTTTTTACTAAGTTTGGTGATTACTAAATACAAATTTGAAATCCAAGAAGGTCAATGATGGAAATAAAATACAACATGGTAAGTCCTAAAATTTATTAGTACAAGTGTAAATTAGTATGGTCATTCTGGAAGCAAAACACTTAATACATAATGAGGTATCTTTTCCCTCAGTATGCCTTGTGCTTTAACAAATTCACACCTAGATAGGTACCCTACAGGAGAGCTTACACAAATCTATGAAAATATATAATGGAAACTTACTATAGAAAAACCTTTGTGATATAAAAGTATAGAAACTTAAAGAAGTTCCATACCCATTTATGTCAATATAAATTAATATAGTTTTAGTTTATCTATTGACTCAAATACAAGCATATAAAACGTCATACGACTACATTCAACAGAATAAATATATCTCAGATACATATTATTAAAAGCAAATTGCAAGGCATAAAAATAAGCATGTAATATCACAATTTTATAAAGAAAACCTACGATTTACATAAAATATGTACATTAAATATGTGATAAAATTGAAAAGCAAGGAAGATATTCAAAAAGAAAAAAATTAAGATATTAGATGGCTCTGGGTAGGAAGGAGAATAAGATCAGTGAGGCATTCACAAGAGCAGACAAATTTCATGGAAATAATTACTTCTATAAAGCTGATACGTCATGTGCATGGCAGGATTCTTCCTAATTCCTTTAGTCTGCATGGCTACATAAAAATTCTGATGTATGTGCTGAGTAGTCAAACCTAATGTTAAACTTTTATAGTTGTAATAAATAAGAATGACTAAGAATAAAATATGTTCAATGATTTAGGATTATTTTGCATCCATATTTCACAGGAGGTGAATTTCACATATAGTTCCACAATAAGTTGTCACATTTTAGCATCAGCACAATTTTCAAGCAGAACATAGTTAGATTTTTTTAGCTCCAGTGTGAACAACAAATCCTGATACACCATGCAGAGTTCTCGGTGATGGAGGCGAACTTCTGGGTCCTCGTGAGGGTGGTCCTGTGGAGATCACGACATGGTTTGTGTCTTGAGTCTCCCAAGAGCCTCATGCACGCACTGAGGGGCATGACTTTTGGAAGGTGAGTGGGGTTGGGGCTTGAAGTTGTGCACTGTTAGGAGGCGGGCTCTGGTGAAAAAGAGATGGTCCCTGGGAGGGGTCTTGGAAGGGTTCATTTTCCTTTCCAGCTCCTCCTCCAGTTTGCTTCTCTGTCACCAGGAGGTAAGCAGCTTCTTCTGCACTGTGCCCCTCTGCCTTGAAGCCCCTCAAATACGGACCTCAACCCACACAAACTGGGAGGGATCCAAAATTAACTCCTTAGGGGCCAGGGAGATAGCTCAGTAGAATAAGTGCTTGCCTGGCAACCACAAGGGCCTGAGTTCAAACCCTGGTTCCGGAAAAAACAAACAAACAAAAACCAAAATTGACTCCTGACCTTAAAATGGTGATTGGGAGATATCTTTGTTCCAGTGATGAGCAAAGCACCAAGACAGGCCACATGACCCCATTCCCCAATTCAAGTTGACTCCATGTGAGTTGCACAGCTGGCTCTGCCTGTAGCAGGTTGACCAGTCACTGTGGTACATCATTCTGTGATTCCATAGGCCTGAATACGCTAGCGTTTAATTCTCACAGGAAGAATTGAGACAATAAAGTTAACCAGGCAGTAGTAGGAGTTGAAAATGTAAAAGAACATACTCAAGGTAAACAACATCATGACTTGAGAATTTTACAGTGAAATGACAAAGAAACAGAAACCAAAGGGCAAACTAAGTAATAATTTTTAGCCATGAAAATATTTAAAGTAGGAGGGGCCGGGGAGATGGCTCAGTGGAATAAGCGCTTCCCTAGCAAGCGCAAGGGTCTGAGTCAATCCCCGGTTCCGCAAAAATAAATAAATAAATAAATAAATAAATAAATAAATAAATAAAAATAAAATAAAATATTTAAAGTAGGAGAGACTAAATTAATTGGAAAGAAGACTGAAAAAATACATAAAAGTAGAACAACTTATTCACTGTAGTGATCCAATGCTAAGGCTTAACCCATTTTGCTTGGCCTCTTTAATTGTTCTACGTCCAGGTCACTTATCCAGCATCAGACTCTGAGATTCATTGACTCAACTAGCCTCCTAGAAATGTATGATTTTACAATACAGATGATTTTTGCTATATGAATCTTCATTTAATTTAGCACTCTTAAGAGTTTTATGTTGAAGTGATGAAGAATATAATTTATAAAACTAACAAACTATAACCTTAAATATGATACAAATTCTTCACAAGCTTAAATATGACACAAAATGTATGTGCATAGGTTTAGGTACACATACACATGTAGTTGGACCTTGCCTCACAAACCAAGGTCTTTCTACAATTCTGGTCATACAGTAAATTGGACAAGAACTGAATCAAATTTTCCAGTAAGGTCAATATGGAAATGAGCCATTGAATTTGATTTGGTTCTCATCCAAGTCAGTTGTGACCACAATCATGGAAAGAATTGAGTTTACAAATTAAGGTACCACAATACACACCTATGCACATATGGACACAACTATATTTCTCTGAAGTTATTAAAATAAAATTTAAGATGATTTTATTTTAATGCTGTATCACAGGCAATACAAAACAACACAAATGGGAAAATATATTGCCTTATATCCACATAGAATTATTTTACTATGGAATATATATTAATATGATTAATCCTATTATTCTGTCATTTTGCCAAATCAGTTAGAAAGATCTGTAATGTGTGATATGCTAAAAATAGTACTTCCTCATTCAGGGACTTTTAAGTAATGCTCCACAATGCAAAGTGTAGTTCATTTTATATGATCCATCAAAAAGCTATTGCCTAGAATGTAAGTTCTCACTCGCTTTTTGCAAAGGAAAAAAAAAGGAAATCTACCTGTGCCAAGTCTTGCATTAAGAATATGAATTATGTGACAGCAGTTGTAATTACGTTCAAGGGGATGCACATTCTGGCAAGCACTTTACATCAACCTGGGTCTGCCTGACATAAGAGTGGGCATATTTATATTCTCTTTGTTGAATACTGATAATATAATATTTATGGCGTGAAAGGCATGCTTTTATTCCAGCGTACATTGTATTTATTAATTACATTTGCATGCAGGATGGCTACTGAGATTGATGCATGCGGTCGATCCCTGTCTGAACGCTCTGCTCCTGCTCCTTCTCCTCGTGTGTTCTAAGCCACAGCCGCCGCTCATCTGCATTTCCTCTCACCATTCTAAAACCTTTATAAATTATTTGGATTTACTGAAGGAAGATTAATTTTCAAATCTTTCACACTAAAAATCATCTCAAACGTTCATTTTTTTAGACTAATACATAGCATGTGTGTTGCCTCTTTTCTTACTACTATTTTAATCATATCTTTTAATACACAAATTGAGAAGTAAGAGAACACCAATATTTCAAATTAGGCTTACATTGTACAATATGTGTCCAGTGCTTTATTTGCCTGGTATGTAAACTTTTTTAGAGAAATGTGGGATATTCTGGGATTCTCATTTTATTAAGGATGCTCTTAATTGAATATGGTCACTTTCCAGTGTCTTCTGTGACACGTTTCGCTTCCAGCTGCTATGTGTCATCCACACTGATGTGAGAGTGTCGCAGACTACTAAACTTCATGAATATACACAAAGGCATTTTGTGGCTCAGAGTTTCTAGAACTGTCATTCATAGTTTCTAGATCTTTGACTGTGACTAGCTTCTGAACAATATCCAGAACCATGGTCAAGGGTTATGTAAAATACTGGGTTAGAGTTATTTTTTTAAAAAAGAAGGCCAGTAATATAGCTCAGTGGCATAGCACCTTCCGTGTAAGTGCAAGGTTGTGAATTCGATTCCTGGTACAAAACAGGTTAATGTTTGTCTTTATTGCAGACTGAATTCCTACCATGAATGTGCATGGAGTGAAGCTAGAGAGGGAAGCTGCATGGTTCTGCTTTCCCAGATGCAACGTACTACTAAACTTCATGTTTTTAAACTAGAGTAAGCAGTTTACTTAATTCTTAAATATACACTTCAATAATAGCAGCTTCGTAGAAGTTTATTTTATGGTCAAAGTTAATTAAAAATATGCGAGTGAATTATTTTTCTTTTCAAATTCTGATAATATGCAATGTCTGATAACATACAATCATATCGCTGGGAATATAGCTCAGTGACACAGCACCTGTCTGGCAATTGCAGCATCCTGAGTGTGATTCCTGGTACCAAAACAAAGTATACTATCATATAGCACACATTGCAAATAATATAAGGTTTTCAGAAAAATAAAATAACAAAATTTATTATCTTAGATTTGCATCTGCTATTTGTCAATGTGAGTCTCAGATTCAGAGATTTATGAAACAACCCTGATGAAAGATCTTTTGGGAATGTTTATAACATTGAGAGTCTTTTATAGGTATTCTGCAATTCTTGTGATTGCCCTCAGCCATGACAGCGAAAGGAGGGGTGTATCCATCAGTAAGTTATTCAAACCCAAATGGGAGATAGGAAAACATGAACATGAAAACTTTGAGATTCTAAATTTAATGATTTTTTGCAAATTAAAGACAATATTCTTATACTACTTTATATTTTTAATTCTTTTTTTCTCTCTTTATTTTTTTAATTTTTAAATTTTTTTCCTTATAATTTTATTGATACACAAATAGCAATGAGATAGTTTCAAATCAAATTGGTAGGACAGTTTCAATAATTAACACATTGCATACATTCTTCCTAGTGGTTAATTGCTGTACAAGATGCGGACATGATATCCTATTTACAAACACCATTAGAACAAATCACTCTATTCATTAAGAGAATGTAACTATATATCTATTCTAACCACTTTGAATACACAGATACAAAATGGACATTCATCTGTATCCCCTTTTAGTTTTGTTAAGTTCCATTATTTGAATATTATAGGTGTGTTAACTCAGCAAAATATTCTAAAAGAGTCCAGTAGCCCATAATAGTATTGGGTCTTCCGCTTCAATGGCAATGTCAGAAATTGTGGACCTGAGTCCCCTACAGCTCAACATAACAGCATGGCTTTACTTCTTATTTATTTATTTATTTATTTATTTGTATTTTTCTGCTGGATGGTTAAGACCAAGGTAAAGCAGGACCTATGCAACAAGAGTTGTAGATTTTGGGTCTGTAGACTTAGTCTGAGATGATATTTCTGGCAAGAGTAGGGACTCCTGTGTTGGTCCAAGGGCATAGGCTGTTGATCATGCTGTCGGGCACATCTGCTCTCTACCATTCTGTATGTAAGTATAACATTTTATCTTCAAATAATCCTTTCTTCTTATTGAAATTCTATCTTCAGCTTCCGTTCAGTAGAAATAATCTCTCATACCAGAGAGGGAAAAAGCATGCTTGCAAATCTGCAAATTTAGAACTAAATTTTAAAGTCTCTTTTCATAAATCTCAATTCTCATCTGATTTAAAATAAATTCTTTGTACATCACTTCTCCTTCTCTTTGAACATTCAGTAACCATGGAGCAAACTGAGCACCACACTTAGGTGAAGCAGTAGAATCAGGTGAAGTGGTTGCCTAGCAACATCACCTGTGAGTAATTAAGCATCTCTTGAGAATTTCTGAATTTGGCTTTAAATTCTTGGCCTTATTACAAAGAGCTGTTGGAATTGACTGGATTTTGCTGAAGTACTGTATTAAAGATGGTAGTGGCCAAGGTAGGCAATCAGGTAAGAAAGTCTCATCATTAAAAATTATTTATTGATGAGATTCGCATTTCATTCTTTTCTTTGCAGTGAGCTTAAAACACATGAAAGGATAAGTGAAGATTCTGTGGGGTTCACAGACGAGGATATACATTCCTTTTTTTTGTAATTCACAACATAAAATAACACTGTCTTCTGGTTTCTGGCCATCTTTTCTCTTATTAGGCCTTAGGTCAGTGCTGTCCGTATATGGAAACCTCTGGGCTAGATACTCCACTACAACACCATGATAGCTATCAATAATTAAGATGAGTATGCATTTTGAATTAATGTCAGAAGCTAGGCCGAACTGCATCCGACTCTGAAGACTTATAGAATATTGCAAGCTGCAAGAATGTTGTGATCCTTTAATTTTTGTGCCATCAAGGAACTTCCAAGGAATATCTGTTTTAGAGAAAGGATATCGCCACCAATAGCATCCTCTGAAACATGCCATGAGATTAAAGTCAGTTTTCTTACTAACTAAAATATTTGAGTCAGGATGGTGTATGACTTAAGAAAGTGCAGATATATTAAAATAATTTAAATTATATAATTTAAGTAAAATCTAAATGAAAAGTAGTAACGCTGAAGTATGTTCCTTTACCCTATAATATTCATAGTTTTGTAGTTAAACTATTATGAGGTAAGTGTTAAAGTAATCTGACAGATTCATCAAGTAAAGAATAAAATAAGGTATAAGAATTATAGCTGCAGAGCTGACCAGAAAAAGCTACAATCAGGGATACTTAGAATTCCTTACTTTATATGAGAAAGCTACCACACCATGGATGCTAAGAGCAACTGATTCTACAGAGAACAAATGCCCCATTATTTATTTTACAAGAGAAATTATGAAGTAAAGTTGTGAACTACCTATGAAATGACAAAATCATTATGTAGCCTAGGCTGGCTTGAGGTTGCTCACAGAAATACCATACAAAATTTTAAATTTTAATAAATGAAAAATCTACCCATTATTGTAAAGAAACAAAATGATCTCTCAGAGGGAACAAGATGGACAAGCTAATGTGTACGTTTTAGGGAAAATGCTGTTGTATAAACAATCAGTATCCACTGAGTTTTGGAACATGCTCTACCGTGGGAACCAGAAACGGTTTTGAAGCGCCTTTATTTGTTTTTTGGTGGAACCAGGGATTGAACTCAGATCTTTGCATTTGCCAGTCAAGCGCTTATCCTACTGAGCCATCTCCCTGGCCCCTGTTTTTCAGAAACGGTTTTGAAAGAAATGAAACATACGCTCATCTTTAGAAGTAACCTGTCTCCAGGCTATCAGTGTCAGCAATAGTTATGTTACTAAGGAAACCCACAGAATTTAGTGACAAGTTGATTATAAGAGACTTTTGGTGGTTTCCGTGACAATGTCTCTCGGGAAATACTGAGAGATCTCATGCATTTTAAATGCTTCGCAGAATGAAGGATCCAATACATTAACATGGAATCAAGAATCAGCAAGATGAAAATAATCCATGATATATTTAAACATTTTTTTCTACTAAAACTGCTATACAGAAAAATTCATACATCACTTTGCAAAGAAAAATTATTTAGATAATGACAAAAAACTTTGAAGCAAAGGTGTAGCTTTAGAGTTCTCACCTTTAGCCTGTACTTAGAATTTATTAATTCTGATTTGGAATAATTTTTATACTTCTGAGTTTG
>NW_004524601.1:15261200-15265468 GCF_000260255.1 Octodon degus
TATTCATTGATTCATTGATTATTACTCCTTACAGATTATACCCTTTTACAAAGATTGTATTATACTCTTATTACAAAGTGGTAAGCAAAATGTATGAAATATTTGTACTCAACACA
The DNA here is from genome assembly GCF_000260255.1 of Octodon degus. Classification (NCBI taxonomy): domain Eukaryota; kingdom Metazoa; phylum Chordata; class Mammalia; order Rodentia; family Octodontidae; genus Octodon; species Octodon degus. The sequence continues at coordinate 15,261,317 of NW_004524601.1, forward strand.
AATAAGTTTTAATGAGGAATTACCTTGAATATAAAAATAAGTCCAAAATGGCAAGTTATAGTCCAGAAGCAGTGAAGAAACTACATGTTCTGAGAAGGAATAAGGAAGGTATCCCTGATTTTTTTGTAGATGAAGAAGCAATCATAAAGAATATATGAGATATGAGGCCAGGGGTATACCTTGGTGGCATAAGTGCCTGCCTGGCAAGTACAAGGTCCTGAGTTCAATCCCTGGTACCACCAGTGTAGGGAGCTGCATGTAGCCGCGCCCTAGGATGGCGCCGGTTTCCGCCTTCCACTCCCTCAGGGGGTGAGCGCTCCTGGTAATCAACAACTCCATAAAAGGCCAAGGCTTGGGCTAATGCATTGCTTCCGCATACCTGGACCAATGGACGGTACACACGTGGCGCCCCATGGTTGGAAGCCCTGAGACTTATAAGCTAAGAGCAGGAGCCTCGAGGGAGAAGAAGGCTGATGTAACAGGGCAATAAAAGCTCCGCAGACACAATCAGTGGTCGCGTCTTCCTTGCTGGCAAGGCCGCGCGTGACACACCAGAAAAAAAAAAAAAAAAAGAATACGTGAGATCCATGGCCTTTTAAGTATTCTCCTGCAGAATAAATAATGGAAGAAAGTATTCTATGCCTGAAACTAGATCAAAGATGAGGGGTCTACAGCGTTGAAAGAAAACAGAAAAATAGCTAAAGACTGAGGAGTAAAGGAGTACATGGAAAAACAGAAGAGGTTTGGGAAGGCAGGGTGAGCCTAAAATGTGTAGTTTGGAACATTTTCTGAGAGGTAAAGGATGTTAATATCAGTCAGATTTTTAATTCCTGTGACAAAATGCTGTTCATCCATTGGTGACCAGGAAGCAGAGAGAGAAGGTGGCACTGGGAACAAGACCACGTTCTTGCAAGATGTGTCCTCAGAGAGCAGCCCCACTTAACCACTGCCCATCTCCGAGTGGTAGACCTTGGGGAACTTTTGAGAATGAAACCACAACATTTCTCTCATGAGACCCCCAAACCTCAATGTCTATCCCATTATGCAAAGTGTGTTTAGTCCATCTCGAAGAGCTGTCAGATTCTTAAGGGCTGTGGCAGCAATGTGAGCCCCAAGTGCAAAATATCTCGAGATTCAGGACAAAGTCCTAGTGTGGAGCCCTCTGCAAATGAACATACTGGATTTGAACTACTTTGGATCAAATCTTCCCGTCGTACTTTTTTCCAAAGGTATCATTCCAATACAACCTTTTACACCTGGGTGACCACCGTACTATTCTGCCCCCCGGAATCATCCAGGGACAAGACCATGAGTTAAGCTGAGGTCTAAGTAAATACTTCTCACAAAATCTGGGCTGATATATTTCATGCCTTGAAGATGTTTCAAAATAAAACTAAATGAAAATACTCTTGCAGAGTATTTAACTTCCAGATACGAGACATGAAGTATGATATTGAGGAGTAAGTAAACCCTTGTTGATCTCATTTCATTTGTTTTAATATCAGCTCAATAGTTCTTAGTTGCTAGGCCTGAGTAGAAACACTGCTCCCTAATTCCAATCCCAATCAAACACATAAATACAAGGCTTATCAAAGCAGTTAGTTCGCGTTTCATAAAGCAGCTAACTTAAGTAATGTACATGGAAATAAACATGCATTTTCATTTAAGCAGATAATTTAAACATTCACAGTATCTTCTCTAGAGGTTTTTTTTTTTTTTTTTTTTTTTTATGGAAACTGGTTCTCACTATGTAACTCAGGGAGATACTCCTACCTCAGCCTCTTGATTTCTGACATTGAATGCATGTCCTATCGTACTCACCTGTTCACTAGATTTTTGGCAGATGGCTTTTAAATGATTTCTCAGTAATTTTTAATGTTAAACATGAATTTAACATTAAATGAAAAAAGTTTACTAGAGAGAAACATAAACTGATTGAATAGTACATTTAAATTATAATGAATACACTGATCAAATCTAAATATATATATTAAAATATATAAAATCTTGCTGCCCTGGCCCTGCCCGCGGGTGTGCTTATCCTGTGATGGAGTCTAGGTGCAGTGGCGAGTGCCTGTAATCCCAGCACATGGGAGGCAGGAAGCAGGAGGATCACTACTGATTTGGGCTGTGTAGTGAGACCCTGAAAAAAGCAAACAAACAAACAAAAAAACAAACAAACAAACAAAAAAAAAACTAAAACCTTATTGAGTGAAGATTAAAGATCTCCCTTAAAAATAGACACTTTTTTTCAGGAATAAGGAGATAATATATCTCTAAGATGTTAGATATTTACTTCTGACATATATGTTTTACATAATGTTTGAAAAGTATTTAACCACTAAATTTCATGCTCACACACATTATAGTGAAGCATAAATTCATGAGATTAGTGTAGCTTCAAGAAGTATACAAAGTCGAAGGTCAATAAAACCCATTTATTCAGGAAGTTTCTAGCTCGAATCCCTTGCTATACTTCCTTGTTGTGAGCAACAAAAATTTGTGAAAAGACATGCTTATTGTTGCGTGATTAGTAACGTTTTATGGATGAATTTGGAATGAGGCAGAGCAGTTTCTCAGTTGTGAAAATTAGTCATTTTGTTCATCGTGTGGCATTTTCTTATTTTTCACATGTATGTCGTATAACTTTACCTCCAAATACATTAGAGAGAAATATATAAATTTGGCTGCTTTCCTGCCAGAAATAATTTGGAGTCATTTCAGAGTAGCTTGTGATAGTCCTGTACATATTTTCTATAGTGAAAATAAGATGCACGGGAAACACAGTTCTCTAAACCATACTTAAATATGGGAAACTATTATGATAGACAATTTTGTATAGATACTTTGTTAACTATTGTGAACATGGTTGTTATAACCATAAACGTTCAAAAAGATACTTTGAGTCTTAGCTGGCAACAAACCTATACAGAAAGCATTGATGCAGTCAGAACAAGGCAGAAATCATCAATGTTTTTAAGGATAACAAAGACAGCTTTCCTGTTCTTTTGAACTTTTTGTTTTGTTTTGCTTTTGTATTTTGGGGGAAGAGACTACAAGACGTTCAGGGTCTCTCCACTCGATCAGACTCATATTGATCCACCTGTTTATAGCCTCCCAAAAGCTGGATTTACAGGCGAGTACCACCATGCCCAGTCTCAATTGCCATCTCAATGTGCCCTGGGGGGGCGGCATGGCAGGCTCGGGGATCGAAGCCCTGGCCCCTGCACCTGCTTCCAAGCACTTTAATCCACTGAGCTATTTGACCAGCCCTTGGGCCTTTGAAAATATTCTTAGATTATGAAAAATTTTGAGGAGAGTTTCTTCTACTCCTCTTAGCTGTAACTTCATATTGAGTCATGAATATTCAGTTTTGCATTTCTTTAGTAAGGAAATGTAATTTATGCCTTTCAGAGCTTTGTTTCTCATTGCAAGATAGTTTTCCATGTGATGCAGGCTGGGCCAGTACCCCTCCACTTCAGAAGATTATCTCTAGAAATGGTGAAGGGGAAGCACCCTGAGATAGAGGACAGCTGGACAGCGTAAACAGGCTTGGCTCCTGTCTTTCAGAAGAAAAGGGAATCCTTCTACATCTTGGCTGCGTGTGCCATATTCAGGGTGCAGCAGCCAGAGCTGGCTGCTTTCCATGTGCCTTCCAGTTCTTGCAAGGGTTAGATATGCAAATGGGAGCTGACCCGAGCCTGTGAGGACAGGCATGCGGAAAGCTGACTTTTGTGATCTAGCTGCCAAGCTGTAAAGAATAAATGCATTTCATGGAACCTGTGGTATGTGGGTCCCTTCTTACCAGGTTCTGATGAGTTTGTAATCAGTTCACAGTGAGCCTGCTTTACACCTATGAGCACTACTTAAACATTAGTCATTCTAATCCCTAAAATTCAGAGATGGCAGCTCAAGCATTCTAATGCAAGACCTGTAGCCTACATAAAGTTCAATATAACACCATCCCAGCTATAAGGAGACAGAGAGAGAGGGGAAGAGAGAGAGAGAGAGAGAGAGAGAGAGAGAGAGAGAGAGAGAGAGAGAGAGACAGAGACAGACACAGAGACATACAGAGGCAGACAGAGACAGAGAAACACAGAGACAGAGACAGAATGAATCTAGGTATTTCCGGATGAACTTCTCTCCAAGACA
>NW_004524601.1:15266743-15281576 GCF_000260255.1 Octodon degus
AAACTGTCCTACCAATTTGATTTGAAACTATCTCATTGCTATTTGTTTCTCAATAAAATTATGGAAAAAATAATAACATGGAGATTTGGAAACAAAAGTTATGACTTTAAGGAGCTAGCAAAAAGGAGAATTGTGGACAGCATAATAAAAGGTAAAATAGCAAAACAAAGAGCATACTGTGTAACTTTAAAAAAATTTTTTGGGGGGCTGACCAAATAGCTCAGCAGATTAAAGCTCCTGTAAGCCTGTGCAGCGGCTGGTGTTCAATCCCCAGGCCTGCTGTGCTGGCTTCGCCCCCGGGGCACTCTGAGATGCAATTGAGACTGGGCATGGTGGTGCGCACCTGTAATCCCAGCTTTTGGGAGGCTGTAAACAAGCAGATCACTCCGAGTCCAATCTAGTAGACATGAATACCCTGTAGACCCTTCCCTAAAAAATAAAAAAAGAAAGAAAATATGCCCATTCTAGAACACTTATGCTTTTTTTCTAAACCTTAAATATATAAAATTTTATTTGTCAACTTTACCTCAGTTGAACGGGATATTTACATTGTTAAATCTTTTCTCTTTTGCCATTTGCCAATCTGGCATAAATACATTCACTTCTACCTCTAGTTCAGTGTATTGTGAGATTGTATCTCTTTCTTTTAAAACAGCATACACCTATTAAAACAAAGTACTTCTTGCCACTTAGGTTCAAAGGCACTGACATTTATTCTACTAGACTTTACAAGCAAGGACACTTGTCAAGTTGTTCAAGTGTAAAGCTTCAGTTTTTCAACATTTGTTTTTTGAATACTGCATTCAAATTGTCTCAATTACATAACAAAACTCTCTCAATTGTGTAGTTGTTCTTGGCTTTTTTCCATAATAGTTTTTAAGAGCATTTGAAAAAAGATACAGATGCAGCCAATTTAAACATGATTATTTAATTTATTTCATTATTTTCTTCATCTCTGTAGCTTCTCTTGCCTTTTTTGTTTGTTGGTTTGTTTATTGAGACATGTATGGCCTTGCTGGGTAGTTCAGACTATCCTGAACACTCTGGGTAACACATCCAGCCTCAAACTCAAGGAAATCCTCTTTCTTCAGCCTTTCGAGATCTGGGATTATGTGCATGTGCCTCCACCCCTGGCCCTGATCTTGTAATCAAGATATGGCTTGATATTTTAGTAATAAAAAAGAAAAGACAAGTGGTTAGTGTGTATAGATACTCTATCCTATCCTATCCTATCCTATCTATCTATCTATCTATCTATCTATCTATCTATCTATCTATCATCTATCTACCTATCTATCTACATATATAGAGGGAGAAGAAATTGAGAGAAACATTTGAACATGATAAGTAGGAACAGAGATTATTAGAGCCATTATGGAAATTGGATGGAGACTTCCCTCGAAATTATGATTTAGTCATCCCAATACTACAAAATAAATGCTATTAGCGTGTCAGAGAAAAAACTGTACTCCTGAGCTTATTGTAACACTATCCACAACAGATACAAATGCAAAAACCTAGGTGTCCACTACTCAAAGAGTGAATAAAGAAAGTGGTCTTAATCCCAACAGAACACTATTTTTTTTTTTTTTGGAATGGAGGTGGGGTTTATTATAAAAGAAACAACTCCTTAGGAAACTTCTGCACTGGGAAGACAGACATTAGGATACAAAATTACAAGTGTTTTATGAACTCTAGCCCTGCCCCCAACTCTAAGAGCAGAATAGGAGACAGCTGAAGCACAGGCAGTTCTGTAAAATTACACACTTAAAAATCCTAGAAACTTGATTAAAATCTAAACTTTTGTTTTTAAAAATTTAATGTATCAAAAGGGCTGTTTTAGTGATGCGCTAGCCCCACTGGAAACGAACTCTGGTACCTGTGACGTGCTCAAGTTGACCAGCCAACTCACACTTCTACATACAGCAGAACACTATTCTTCCATACAAAATCATATTGTCTTTTGAGATAACACAGAATTGGAAATGACTGGCATGTCCAGTAAGCCAGGTCCAGAAAGACAAGTACTTTGTGAGGTCAGTCATACCTGGAGAAAAACCAAGTTTGTCTTGGTTGCTTTTCTCTCCTTGCTGAGACAAATACCCAACACCCAAAATGAAGGAGGGAAAGGTTTGTTTAGCTCATAGTTACTGGAGGTTTCAGTCCACACTCAACTGGCTCCAAGGCAAGATGGCACATGGCAGAGAGCAACCTTTCATGGCTGCAGGGGAAGACAGCAAAACAGCAAAATGCAGAAGTATCAGCAACAATAGCAACAGAGAGCAAATCTGCCTCCCTTAAATTGCATTCAGGCTGTCCACCCCAGGCTGGGTGTAGTACTCACACCCATAATACAAGCAGTACTAATACCCATAATCCCAGCCTTGATCATGAATTAATCTCAAACTCTAGAAATCCCTACCCCATGACTGCATGAGGCCCTGGGGGGACTTGAATTTTTTTTTCTTCTGTATTTTAGGGAAGGGTCTACAGGGTGTTCAGGGTTTCACTACTAGATTGGACTCATAGTGTTTTTCCTGTTTACCTCCCAAGCGCCACTATGCCCAGTCTCAATCGCCCTCTCAGCGAGCCCTGGGGGCTAGGCCTGCACTGAAGGCCTGGGAATCTAACCCCTGGCTCTTTTGCCTGCTTGCAGGTGCTTTAACCCTCTAAGATATTTAGCTGGCTCCTTGATCTTGAAAGTTAGATTAGAAGGTCTCCTACCGGGCTCTGGGGGACACAGGACATGAGAAGATGGGGAGCAGTTGGCTGATGGGTGTTTAGTTGTAGTTAGAAAAGCAGAGTTCAAGGGCCAGGAGGATAACTCAGTGGCATAAGCTCCTCCCTGGCAAGCAGAGGGTCCAGAGTTCAATCACTGGTACAGGAAAAAAAATAAGTTTAGGTGTGCTATTATTCTACACTAGGCTGATTATGGATAATAATAATCAAAACCAATGTTCAATGAGTGGGAAAGAGGTATGCTAGAAGTTTTTACAATAAAGATATAAATGTTTGAGAAAATAGATGTTTGACTAAATTTAAACATTACATAATGATTACAGGTATTAAAAAACTTACATTTTGTCAATATGAACACCTTTCATGTTTTATATTTTTGATAAAATAAACTTAATTTCAATAAAATAAATTAAAATTTAAAAAATAAAATGGAAATTATCAATAACTATATTTTCTAGTAGACTCTATTTAATTTTATTTTCTAAGGAATTAAAGTCAGTATGATAGATTAAATACCGAACATTTCTTCAAATTAATTTTTAAATTATATGTCTACTTAAAGCTAAAGTGGAAAGGTAAGTGAGTATAACTTCCTTGAAAAAATAGTAAAAATAATGCAGCATTGTTAAGTTTCCAACTAGTACCCATCTATCAATAATTTCAACCTATAACTTAATTCCAGAGCTTTCTTTGGTGCCTCAACAATATGTCTATTACAAGATATACCTCATAAAGCTCAACATAAATTTTTGAGCAACTATTGTGTAGTAGCACCAGTGGTACTTCTTTATTTCAAACTCCTGCTTACTCTTTATAGCAACCCTTCATATCTTTAACTAGGTCTCAGGGGAGGCTTTTCCCCTCATCTTGCACATCTCATGCCTCCTGCCTCATTAGTCATTCCTCAGCACACAGAAATTATTTTCAGAGATGGACACTTGGCCTAAATAGACTCAACAAGATTTTCTTTGATACATTTTTGATACCTTCCTCTGGACATCGTTTGTATATAGCCAGGTACTATATGGTCTTCCATTAATGGAAACTGGTAATTAAACTGTGGAAAACAGATTGAAGTTAATGTGTAGGAAAGAACAACTTGATAATAGGGATACTTGATGATACCCTAGATATATGGATTAATTAATTATGCTTAAATCTGGTGTCTTTGGGAACTGAGAAAATCTTACTTCATATAATCCATGACCTATGATTACTCATAGTCTTATTATTCATTCTCTGTTAATAATGAGATATAATATTGCCATTCTTTGTATTTTCTTTTTGCTTCTTTTACCTGAGATTAACTTAGGAAAGTGTAAAGGTTGGCTGTCCTGACACCAGAACACAGTTCCTGACAGCCACAACTTGAAGGAGGGATTTAATTTGGTTTATGGTTTCAGAGAATGCAGTCCATGATCAGCAGTTTCAAGGGAGAAATCTACTGGCTGAAAGGCATGACAAGGAAATGATGTCCAGTTCGGGGCAGCGAGGCAGCACAGCACGGATACAGAGAGGAAGGGCTGGACAGCATGCCCACCACCAGGCCTCCCACCGCCACCAAGACCCACCCAGAAATGTGTCTTATAATCATCTCTGGGGCTCCTCAGCCAATCAAATTAGCACAGTAAGGCTTGATTGCCACCAATAGCCTCTCCAAGCAGTGAAGCTTAGCCACTACTAAAGTCTTTCTAGGTAGAAAGTACTTTGCCCATAACAGGGAAAACACAACATTTTTTTTACATCACTTTGAAAACAGAATAGGTGCAGTGCCTCTGCTGCAGTAGCAATGATCATTCAGTGGGTGCCTGAGAATCACCAGAATCACATTTGAATTTTTTGTTATTCCTTCTAGCTTTTAACATACTGCTTTGCTTACCTCTACTTATATTTCTGGTTCTTGTATTTTTATTACTACATGTTTGTAGTACATAATGTTTACATTTCTTGTGTGAAGTTGTTACTCATACATAATACATCTTCATTGATTTTATTCCTCTCCCATCTTCTCCCTCCCCAGTCTCTATCATTTTAGCCCCTTCCCATTAAAAAAAGCTCTCTTCTCCTCTCCTCTCCTCTCCTCTCCTCTCCTCTCCTCTCCTCTCCTCTCCTCTCCTCTCCTCTCCTCTCCTCTCCTCTCCTCTCCTCTCCTCTCCTCTCCTCTCCTCTCCTCTCCTCTTCTCCTTTCCCTCTCTCCCTCTCTTTTTTCTTTTGTTTTAAGCCAGAGTATAGCTGTATAGCCTAGAATGGCCTCCAACTTGTGGTGATCCATGTGCCTCAGCCTCTTGAGTTCCTGGATTCCAGGCATGCACCATCATGTCCAGTCCAACATCTGTTTCTATATCTTTTAATTTTTCTGTTTATTATAAGTTGGGTTTCTCATAGAAGAAAAAATATACAGTGTTTAAGCTCACATATCTGATTTATTTCACTTAGTGGTATAGTCGCAAGGTGCATCCATTTTTCCTAAATTCGGTTCATTTATCTTTCTTTGTGGCAGAGTTTTACTCCATTGTGTTTAAGTACATCATTTCCTGTATCTACGCATCTGATATGGACATATAAGCTGTTTCTAAAATTTAGGTATCATGAGTTGTGCAGCTTTAAAAATGGTATACCACTTAGATGTGTATTTGTGCAATGGAAATAACAAGACACCCCAAATTCCAGTTCTAAAGAAACAAACCATTCCTATCTTAAATCCAGCAGTCCTGGTTGGTGGATAACTGCTGCAGCTTATACATTCATGTTCTCGCACCTAGGCTGAAAAAGTAGACTCTCTTTTGGCCATATAATTCCTGTGGTGGAGGCTATGGACAATGCCTCTTAACTTAATCAGCAGAGGTGACACTGAAATGCCCCTTTCACATTTTGTTGGTCCTAGCAAGCTGGATGGACCGGCAGGTGAGCATCTTCATTTTGGGAATAATGTTATCTTTTCAGGCAACAACTTACAAGTCACATGCAAGTAATTGGAGTACACAACATTCCTAGAAAGTTGAATAAGATAATCTACATAAAAGAAGCAAGCCTTACATGATTTACAGTAACTGTCTTTTACAACCTTGCATTTCTTCAGTGTTTTTGGTTGTCTTTCTGTCCTTTCCAAAAGCAAGCAAGCAAAGAAAACAGGTTTCTGAGATATGTCTTTTCATACAACTCTCTGTTTAATGTCTTTTTCTGTTGCTCCACTTCTTCAAAACAAAGATTCAAGATTCTTGTGTGAGACAGATTCCCTCTAGTTCACTTCCTTGACACTTTGACACCAGTCATGTGTTCAGTCGTTTCCTAAATTCTTTTATTTTATGTTATTTACAATCCCTTGCATGAACTTTTCCCTCTGCCTCAAATATCAGTATTTTTTCATGTCTACTCCTTCTGTTATTTTCAAGTAGATAGGAGAAGAGTACAAAACAAATCTCAAAACCAACACAAATGTTCATTTAGTGTTCACCCACTTACCATCCAAATACTGTGACATCCTCAAATCTTTCTGCCTTAGCAAGCAAGTCATGACCTCTACCAATCACTAATTTTAAATGAGCGTTTACATTAACAAACAGTTAATACTAAGCAGATTACACAATAGGATCCAACTGGAATCTTAGCAGATAATCTTGTCCTTTTTGTGGTGTGAAGTTGCCAGCTTGGATGGAAAATCTATTTATAGTCCTCCCACATGGAGCTTGTCATCTTTCCTATAAACAACTTGGGAAATGAAGTAAAGAACAGATTTTGATTTTTAATGTACCACTTGAGGAACTACCTCCCAAATTAGTCTAAAAATGCCTGTAGATTGACTGAAATTCTCTAAGTAGGCACAGCGTACCTTCTACTTTCTCCAACCATTTCCTGTGCTACATTTTCTTTTCTATTTTTGGTCCTTCGCTTCACCCACTTAATGTTATCCCTTTATAGATTTGCATTTTATAAAGAGCTCCTACTTATGAAGCATTTTCTCACGTGAAGGCACACTTTCAATCATTATTACAAGCACCCCACATCACCTCATGAGATCAGTGCCCTTATTATCCATATTTAATTGATGTGGAAGTTTATTTAAAGATATAGTAATTTGTTTGACACAGACTGCACAATTGACAATGTCTGGGAGATTGTGCTGCATAGTCTTATAAGAGCAAGTCAATATTTCTTTTGTTTCTCAATTTTATTTTTTAAATCAAATGACCAGTAAGATAAAGAGATGACTGATGGAAGTGAAGCCATTACCATGCTAATAACATCTGAGTTGGAGAGTGTGGCGTATGTGGCTTAGTCAGAGTAGACTACAAAGAAATTAAACTTTCAGAGTGTGTCAGAACACTCCTGTACTCACAGCAGTGATGGACAAGGGTTTCTTTCAACTTAGAAACAAGCAAATTTTGCCCTGGTAAATTAGAATCAAGGACTGGAATAGCAAGGGAAACCTTCTATCCACCTCCATGCAATCACTACCAAGAAAAAACTTAGGAACTAACTATAACTGCCTAGTAATGTACTTTGAAATTTGCCTAGATGTTATACTTAGTGACCTCTCCAGGGAAGAATCTGTACAAGATCATAGTCAGGTCAATGGAGTCACATAGAACAAAACCTTTTTTATATAAGAAAAAAACATAGGAAGAAACATAACTACAGGAGGAAAGAATCGTGGCTTCTATGATTAGCTCACCATTTTTTTCTTCTCATACTTTTCTGTCTCTCCAGTTATTTTCAGCTGATGACTTTGCTTCATACTTCATTGAGAAATATTAATAACTAACACTCATATTATACTTTCTCGTGCCAGACACTGTTCTAAGAGCTTTACATATATTGAGTCTTTTAATGAAATGGAAGCAATCAAGCAGAAACTCCTTGTATTACATAATAGCAAGTCTAAAACCATTCTCTTCTTACTTGTGTGATCTTTCTTCTTAATGTTACATTGCATAAACTTTTCTTCTTTTAAAATAGGGCAAAACTATCACCCAAAATTCATATTCCTGTCTTGGTCAAAACCTCCCTTTATTTTCTTAGAATGATGCTTTTGAAAGGACTTCACTTTTATTACCCTTGCATAATATTTTTCTACTGAATGTAACCATCAAATCCCTATCTACAAAAATGAATTTCCTCACATTATGTTTTGATTAATTGTAGTTGACAGTAAAATTGTACATCTTTATTTGTGAAACATGTTGTTTTAAATATGCGTGCATTTTGCAATGGTTATATTGAACTGATTAAGAGGTATATGACTTCTCAGACAATGAATTTTGCAATGGTAAGATTTAAACTCTACCATTTTAGAAATTTACAGGAATATAACTTATTTCTTGAATTTATTCTTTCTAGTTAACTGAAAACTTTGTATTCATTTACCAATATCTCCCCAATTCTTGCCAGCATTTTCCCTTGTAACCAACATTCTATTTTCTAAAACTGAGTTCAACGTTTCTGGAATCCAGAACATGCAGTCTCTGTCTTTCTGTATCTGGCTAACTTCATTGGTCATAATGTCCTTAGGTTCATCTATGCTGTCAAAACTGGAAGATATTCCTTTCCAAGTAAGTATTTTCAAAGACTAATGAAAACTTTCTTTCCATTCCCTCAAGTATATAATATTTTTAATGCACCCTTAATTTATTTTCTTCTCACACATTACTCTGAAATTTATCCCACTGTGGAAATGTTCTGTTAGAACTCTTTGTTTGGGATGCTATTTAATTTTGCATCACTTGCTTCATTTATCATTTTACATCTTGCAATGCATTTCTTTATTAATGTACAATAGTGAAATGCAACCATTTTCTTTTTTTCCACTTGTTTTCCATTTGTTGACTACTTAATAGTTATTCTTCGAATATGTCTTTGCTTCTAATGAAAGTGAAATTTTCAAATGTTCCAGAATGTCCTTCTCGGTCCATTCCCCTGCAATATTTATGGGTTTATTCATGAAAATTTGTTCCAGACCCTCTGCCACACATTCCAAATGGCTTTTCTAGCTACTTCTGCAATATCTCCCACTGTTCTAGTGTGAGGGGCATCAGAGCACACCCTTGACTGTCTTTCCCTCAGTCCTGCTTGTCTCCATATTGTCACGAACAGTTCTGTGCAAATATAATAAAAACCCTCTTCCTTCCATTTCTGCCATTATCTCATCAGTCAAGGATATAGAAAGTGGCCAATACAGACCTCACTGGATCCTCTGCTGTGCCCTCTGCCTATCACCATAGAAATGAAACCATGCCAGTCACTATTTTACATAGCGTAAGACTGACCATTAAAATTTATAATTTGATACCTCCCTAATACAAAGTCTATAAGCTTCAGAAAAAATGTGATCAACATTTTATACATTACGTGATACCAGTTTTGCTCATCTTCAGTAGGACTCTAGCCTTGAAGTAACTTTCATTTCTCTATATTCCCTGACAGTTTGATTTATTTTATTCTTTTGTGGAACCAGGGATTGAACTCAGGCCCTTGCAGTTGCCAGGCAATCACTTATTCTACTGAGCTATCTCCCTGACCCTGAGAGTATGATTTGTACTCTGGAGTTAGAAGGTTGGTGTATTTGTTTACATATTTCTGTCTCCTTGCACTAGAATACAAGTGCCAATTTTTTTGTCTGTATTACTAAATTACTCCTGGCTAAAAAACAAGTTGCCATAAAGAAGATATTGAGTGTTTCTTTTTTTGTTATGAATAAGTTATGTGTAGTGTTCTGCCAGTGTCATGGGCAAAGCCTTATTCATTCATTAGGAAAGTAATGCTTTTAGAGGATATATATTACCCATCTGCATCCACAGTTGGAAGGCAAATCACACAGAGAGAATATTTGTTTTTGAAGAGTATTTTAACTAAATAAGGATTTTAGTAAAGAATGTATGGGGCTAGGGGCCGGGGAGATGGCTCAGTAGGATAAGCGCTTGACTGGCAAACGCAAGGATCTGAGTTCAATCCCCGGTTCTACCAAAGGAAAAAAAAAAAGAATATATGGGGCTGGTGAGATAGCTCAGCAGATTAAAGCACCTGCCTAGGCAGACGCAGGGAGCAGGGTTCGATCCCTGGTGTGTCATGTCAGCCCTGCCTCCAGGGCATGCTGAAGCAATTGAGACTTGATATGGTGGTGCATACCTGTAATCTCAGGGTTTAGTAGGCTGAAAAAAGGAGGATCACTGAGAGTCTGATGTGTGTAGTGAGACCCTGTAGACCCTGTACTAAATACATAAAAAATAAAAAAGAATATATGAAAGGAATAAAATAAACAAGATCAATGAAGATAACTAAATACTTGAAGAAAATGTTCAAAATATAGAAGCTTATACATTTGCATGTAAGACGCATGAAATGGGACTGAGGGTTTAGCTAATTGGTGCAGTGCCTGCCTGGGAAGTTTGAAGTCTTGAGTTCAATGTCCTCAAAAAATAGATGCATATTTTTCCATGTATAGAAAGAAATATACTACATGCTTAAACTTAGAAAAAATATCACAGTGAAAGATATGTTGCTGTAGATCCCACTAAAAAGCTTCTTCCTTGCTTCAAACACACATGCTATCATTCTGACTTTTGCTTCTTTAATTGCCCTAATGTTGCTGACTTGATGTCCCAAACTGATTCTAAGCTTTAAGCTTTCATGGAGTTTTTTACTTTGTGGATGAGCCGTAGCTTGAGGGTCTTCATCTTCTAATATTACGCTGATCCTTGGGTTTGTTTTTTAGACTGTGCCATGCTCTGCCATGATAACTACTTCATCACAGTAGTTTTGTAGTATAATTTCAAGTCAGGGATTGTGAGGCCTTCTGCCTTGCCTTTGTTGCCTAGAATGACTTTTGTTATTCTAGGTCTCTTCTGGTTTCAAATGAATTTTAGGAATGTTTTATCAAGTTCTGTGAAGTATGTTAATGGTATTTTGATCTGGGTTGAATTAATTCCATATAAAAAATTGGGAAGCATCACTATTTTCACAATATTTGTTCTTCTTACAAGGATAAGGGGCCTTTTCATCTTATGAAATTCTCTTTGATTTTCTTATCCAGAATACCATAGTTTTCAACTGAAAGATGTTTCACTTCTTTTCTTAGGTTGATCATTAGGTCTGTCTTTCTTTCTTTCTTTCTTTCTTTCTTTCTTTCTTTCTTTCTTTCTTTCTTTCTTTTTCTTTCTTCTTCTTTTTTTGTGATTTTGGATTCTATTGAGAAAGGTGTGGTTTTCCTAATTTTTCTCTCAGTGAGTCTATTGTTTGCATTTAGAAATGTGATTGACTTTTTAGTGTTGACTTGCATCCAGCTACTCTACTTATTTTGGATATTAAATCTAAAACTTTTTGGTGGAGTGTTTGGGGTCTTCTATGTAGACTATCATGTCATCTTCAAATAATGATAATTTCATTTCTTCCATTCTTATCTTTATTCCTTTTACTTCTTACTATTGTATAATTACTCTGGCTAATATTTCTAGAACTAATGAATAGGAATTGTGACAGTGGACATCAGGACTTGTTCCTGATTATAGAGTGAAGGCTTCCAGTTTTTGCCCATTTAGCTAATGTTGGCTATTGGTTTGTCATGGCTTTTTATCAGGTTGAGGTAATATCTGTTTATTCTTATTTTCTGTAAGTTTTTTTTTTGATTCATGAATGAGTATTGGATTTTGTCAACCACCTTAATCTTTGACAAAGGGGCCAAACAGGGTCACTGGAAAGAAGATAGTCTCTTTAATAAATGATGTGAAAAAAACTGGACTCCCACATCCCAAAGACCAAAACTAGATCCATTTCTATTGCCATGCTCTAAGCTAATGTCAAAGTGGATAAAAAAATTAAATATTAAAACAGAAACACTAAATCTACTGGAAGACAATATAGGTAGAAAACTTGAAGACATAGAGGTAGGGAGCTAATTCATAAATAAAATCCAAACTTCACAGGAAATACTTCAAAGAATCAACAATTGGGATGTATCTTCATTAAAAAGATTTTGAATATCAAAAGAAGTCACCAACAAAATGAGAAGACAGCTTACACAATGAGGAATGTTAGCCAATTATCCTTCAAAGGACTTCTATCAGAAAAATAGAAATAATTGAAGAAATAAGACCCCCCCCAAAATGTAAAGACTTCATTCAAAATGGGCATCTAAGGTGAAGATATATTCTTCAAATGAATAAATATAAATAGTAAATACATGAAAAAAATACTCAAGGTCACTGGTCATTTGAGAGATGCAAATTAAAACAACACTGAGATACCATCTCATCCCAGAAAGAATGGCTATATCAAGGAGACATACAATAACAAATACTGGAGGGGCTGTATGGAGAAAGGAACCCTTTTCTATTGTTGGTGGGAGTGTAAACTGGGGCAGCCATTGTGGAGCTTCACTCTCTTCAATATGGAGTTTCATCAGAAAACTAGGGCTTCCGTTTGATCCAGCTATTTCTCTTCCACATATTTTCCCAGAAAAATTAAAAACAGTATACCCCAGTGATATACGTGGACCCATGTTGACAGCAGCCACCTGTTTTTTCATATATTTGGTACAGGGTCTACAGGGTCTCACTATGTAGATTGGACTCAGTGATTCTCCTGTTTCCAGCCTCCCAAGAGCTGGGATTACAGACATGTGACACCATGCCCAGTCTCAATCAATGTCCTAGCACCCTGCAGGGGCAGAGCCACATGGCACGCAGAGGATCAAACCCTGGCCTCTGTGCTCTTCCTAAGCATGTGTTTTAATCTGCTGAGTTATTTGGCCAGCCCTTAGCAGCCACTTTTTAATAGTTAAATTCTAGAACCAACCCAAGTACGTATCAAACAATGAATAGATAAAAAAATATGTGGTATTTTTATAAAATGGAGTACTACTAAGCTACAAATAAAGATAAATTCAAGGCTTTTGTAGGTAAATAGATGCAACTTGTTACCATATTCATAACTGAAATAAATCAGACTCATGCATAGACATCATATTGTCTCCCTGGTGTGAGAAATTGAAAGCATAAATAAGGTCTAAAATATAAAATAGATAATGTGAAAGGGGAGGAAATTTTTCACAAGTGAAAAAAATTAAGATGGGGGAAAGAGGGAAGAAAGGAAGGGAAAAGGGAAAAAATGCAAGTTATTTATACTATTAGTACCTCTTAATGCATAGAAATGGAAGGTATGTGCTAATGTTAGTTGGAGAATTTTTGATTCCCATCTCTTATACTCTGAGTAACTACTTTAAAGACAATAATATGCAATGTATTAACTATTAGTATTGAGGGGGGAGCTCCGCCCACCCTGGGGGCAAGGCTGGAGTGGCATGTGGTGCTGGGGATTGAACAGCAGTCCCTGTGCACTTGGCTAAGCTTGAGACTACTGAGCTATCTCGCCAGCCAATTAACTATTAATATTATCCTATCACCTTGATATGAATTTTTGTTGCAGTTTTTCTATAAAAAAAAAAAAGAAAAGAAATCTGTGAGTGCCACAACCAGGCAAAAAGAGGATGGAAGACCAAAGTGACGTCCTTGGCCCGTGCTTCTCTTGGGTGACACTCAGCAGCTGCGCCGTGTGCTCTCACTGTGCAGGGCAGGTCACAAAGAGCACTGCTAGAGAGGCTTCAGGAAGTGGCCGGAACAAGGGGGGAAATGCGCTGAAATCTGGGAGATTATTTTGAGAGGAATTAATTAATGTCAATATGTCTTCTACTGTAATTTATTTTAAAATTTAAGCATGTACTGTGTAGTTTAGTCACATTTTGTGTGTGCTGATCTCTCTGGGAAATTTTTCTGGATTATTTTATATAAACTGTAAGATTGACAGTGGGTAATGCCATTCTTACATGTACAAATTCTAAGTATTTCTAGTGTTGAAAATTCTTTTTTTTTTGGCAGAACCGAGGATTGAGCTCAGACCCTTGAGTTTGCCTGGTAAGCGCTTATTGTGCTGAGCTATCTCCCCAGCCCCAAAACTTCTTAAAGAAAATAATGCCTTGGAAATTTCTATTAGCAGAATTTTTCAAGATTAAACATAAAAGGCAGATTTTTATTTACTAAATGTTGACCTTTATACAAATTTTTAAATATTTAGTTATCAGATTTGATTATGAAAAATACCATTTATTCATTTTTCTATGCGTCATCTATCAGTCTGTATTTCTCATTGTCTTCCATAGATTGTGTAGAGCATATTGCTATATTAACATAGGTAATATGGCTAAAGGAAGAAAAGTAGTGTTGCATAATTGTCTCTGCATCACAATTTTTATTATTTTTATGATTATTAATTTTTCTTTTGTATTTTAGGGAAGGGTCTACAGGGTGTTTAAGGCCTTACTACTAGATTGGCCTCATAGTGATCCTCCTGTTTACACCCTCCCAAGAGCTGGCATTGCAGGAACGTGCCATCACGCCCAGTCTCAATTGCCCTCTCAGCATGCCATGAGTGCAGGGCCGGCACGGCAGGCCCAGGGATCCTGAGCTAGTTGGCCAACCCTTCAACTTTCATTTTGTGCCTCTCATTTTATGAATACATTTCCAATGTCTTCTGGGTTAGTGTTACCTACACGCCTCATTCCATGTGATTTTAGGTAGAGATAACTCTTGAGTGGACTTTATTTGCTGGTTCTATTTTATATCCCATCCTTTAGAACAAAAATGTTTCAAATATAATCAGGAATAACATTGCTTTAGGAAAATCTTTGTTGAGAGAGGGGCATTGGAACTGGGATGTATGAAAGCTGCAACTTTTATTTTTAAGATGTGGCAAAGGAACATTGTGTAGAGGGGAGTGAGTACTGCAGGAATCTAAATGTAAATCATCAGGAATCCAGGTAAAATAATTGAGGGAAATTTGGTTGCAAAGAATAAAGCTCACCGACAAATTAACAAAAATGAAATTCAAGGACATAACAATACTATGGAAAATGACACATAATAAAATAAAATTCCTTAATAGAGGAATTTTGGACTTTGTATGTTCTAATGAACGTTCATTGTTCTGTAGCATATAATACCCCCCCGAAGCAGCTAATTATTAATATGCAAAAGGCTGCTTAGATGTTCATAGGAGAAAAAGAAGTAATAAAAGAAAAGAATAAACAGCACTCAGCACAAAAAAAAAA
>NW_004524601.1:15282306-15289651 GCF_000260255.1 Octodon degus
TTAGGGCCTTCCAAATAGCTCAGCAGATTAAAGTGCCTGTTTAGGCAGACACAGGGGCCAGGAACTGGATCCCTGGGCCTGCCATACCGCCCCACCCCTGGGACACGCCACGCCCAGATGGTGAAGACTGGATGTGGTGATGTGTGCCTGTTACCCCAGCACTTGGGAGGCTATAAACAGGAGGATCACTATGAGTCCAGTCTACATAGTGAGACCTTGTAGACCCTGTAGACCTATATATATATATATGAAATGTATAACTGTCATGTCAATATATACATAGTTTCAAATTCACACTAGGAAAATTTAGCCCCAAGGTTTTGAGGTATTACATTAAAAAATTCATTTTAGAGTTAAGTATTAATAGCAGAGAACAGACATTTAATTCTAGGCAAAATTGTACCGTTATTTTTTATTTATTTTAATTTTATACTCTGAAAGAGTAATATTTTCTTAAAGTTTCATTTTAAATATCTCTGTTAAATCTTGTCATTCTCTTCTGGTGCTAATATCCTATTGGAATCTCTTAGGAGGAATCTCATTAAGAAAATGTAATTGCCCCTAATTCTATCACTATAGATAGCTCTCCATGGCATAAAACTGGTGCTGTCCCAGTACACATCTAAAATGAAAACTGCTCAAGATAATTTTTTTTTCTACTGCGGCCCATTTAATTGACACTTTTCAAATGAAGATGGAATGAATGATCCTTAACATTGTCAATGTACATTGACATCCTTTCAGCAAAGAAGTAACTCTCTCTAGATTTTCCTTTCAGCGTGAGCTCTGTGTCAGTCTTTACCTACCCATTTAACTATGCAAAGTGACTGTTTCTTCTGTAAAGTGTATTCCATAGCTTTCTATTCTTTTAGGATATAATTACACATTCCACTGCTAATAAAACTTCCTCTATAGGAAATTTACCTCTTACTTTTCCAGTTACACAGGACGGTGCCAATAGGGCTCTTCAATGACGCACTGCTATGGAGCAGAGCTCAGATCCGGCTCATGTTGCTCAAGTACCTTCTGAGGTTCTGGGCCCTTGCAGAACGTCATGGGAACATCAGGGGAAGGTTGGGACCCTGCAAACTTCTGTGTGCAGATTATGAAAACATTTGCTACTTTTGTTTTCCTTTGTCCCACGTTACAGCAACTTTTTTTAGTAGAAGCTTCTATTTCTCAGTATTACATAACAGACAGGGAGAACTTACTGTAAATTACACATATTGAATTTTGTATAGATATCAGATTATGATACACATAAAACTGATATTTTCAGAAATTTTACAAGTAATTCTCCCAGCAGTTTCTTAATGAAAATTCAAAAAACTCATAGATGTCTGACCTCCCTCCAAGAATCCTATGTAAGTTGAAAAAAAAAATGGAAAAGAATATGAGAAAGCAAAAATAAAATGTGAAATATGTTTTTGACAGATGGGAAATTTTGTGGAAATCCTGGAAAATAACTAAAAGCACTTGATAAGAAAAGAAATTTGGGCAAAATCAACTGTAACTAAAACGGAGCAAGTGAGAGGGACAAGAGATCCTAGTCAGGAAGTAGCCAAGGAGTTCAGTGTGTGCAGCACATCTCACTGCATAGGGAACGCAAACACTGACTTTAGAGGACTTAGAGCATATAGTGGTTATTAGAAACTAAGGAAATTAGGGTGGAGGAAAGGCTGATCAATGAAGACTAAGTAACAGTCAGAGGCGAGGTGCTCCAGTATGCTATTGTATGGTATGATGTCTATAGATAACACACATCTGTATGTGCTTCAAAAAGCAAGACGAAAAGAATGCCAATGCTTTTAACTTAATTTAATTGGGGCCATTAATCACAGTGTCAAGTCAATCAATTTAAGTAACACCCAGAGCTTACTAAAACATACTTGCATTCCTGTGCATGTGATGGACGCATGACCTTGAGTACTGTACATGGGCTTTTGTCCCTTCCTTCCTGCAACTGCTCCCCTGCTCTGCATCTCAGCTGCCATGAGCTGTGCACATTGTGTTCCCATCCCCACCTACCATGTTTCTTCCTGGGAGACACCCAGCTCTGTACTGAATCTGCTGTAATCATGAGCCAAACAAATCTCTGTTAACCTGAGGGTGTGTCTGGAAAAGATATATGTGTTCAATCTGATTTAACATTCTACAGTGGACAAATGCATCAAAACATCATATAGTATCATATACAGTGGTACCTCAGTTTACTAACTTAATTCTTTCCTTGATTCTGGTTGCATACAAAATTGGACAAGAGCCAAGTCAAATTTCCCTATGAAGTCAGTATTGGGTCATTGCACTGAATTTGATTTGGATAGATGACAGATGATAGATAGATAGATAGATAGATAGATAGATAGATAGATAGATAGATAGATATTTCATGTCTTTATCACTTAAATGATATATTTGATTAAAGGAAAATATTGGGGAACAGTCACCCATAAGAACATCATCTAAGAGCACACAGATTGATGAATGGCCTAAAAAAGAGATGGGGTCTATACACAACCCTGAAGCCCAAGTCTCTTGTTAAGAAGGAAATAAAAGGGAAGTGTGTACTGAGAAAATAAACCTAGAATAAGTTCTGATTTTCAATAAGTGAAATAAAGGAAAATGTTCCTACCTATCCATCAGTGAATTCACAGGGTGAAATGTGCAAAGACTGTCCTTAAAGAGTTAAAATAGTGTTCTTGTTCATATGGTTACAAATTGTGTTAACTTCAATATCTTGTTCATTCTTGTGAAGAATCATCCTTTCAAATCTAAATGGCAATCTGTGTACATTAGCAATCATTTTAGTTGATTCGAGAGTGGAATGCAAGATTTGGTAATAGACTCTACATGGCTAACAAGTACATGAAACAATCTAAATGAAGAAAGAGAGGTATTTTTGATATTTAGAGAGCTTAAGATAGTTGAAAGTTTTTGACATATTTATGTATGACCAATATACCTATACTTTATTAATAAGGTATTTGAGTCTTTAATCTGCTTTTTAGTTATGTTGTTGCTTCTCTTACTGATGATCATACGCATATTCATCAATATAATATATATCAATATAATATACCAATATCTATCTGCCTGTCTGTCTGTCTGTCTGTCTGTCTGTCTGTCTGTCTACCTATCTATCTATGTATCTATGTAAAGTTATATTACCTTGACAACTTGATTGACTAGTGTGCCGTCACCACCCAGGGAAATGGGAAAGCACACCTCTAAGAGCATCGGTGTGGTCATCCTGCATTTCACTTCTGCCATCCTATTTCTGCCTGATGCCAGTCCATCATGGACTGAATCCCATGCAATTATGAGTTGAATCAAACTTTTTCTCTTTTAAACTGTGGGTGTCTGACATTGTATCTCAGCAATGGCAAAATGCCTAGTGAAGAAAACTGTTAATGAGTTTGGGGTGTTTCCTCACATATCCCTGGCATCTAGTTCTGAGGTCATTGGAATTTGTTTTTGCGAGCAGTTTGGAAAGTTTTGGAGATATAGGTTAGAGAAACTTTTAAATGGTAAGGAGAATCTGATGGAGAATCTTCTTCAGAATTCAGAGTAGCAGAATTTTGACAGCAATATAGACCGTTATGCAGGGTCAGGATGTTGTTTCTACTGGGGCCAGGCTTCAAGGTCAATGGAAGTGCAGGTTTTGTGCAGTATATGCTGGTAAACTTTATCTACTTGTTCTTTTCCATATGCTGAGACACTACCAGAAACTGAGATTCAGGAATGCTTCCTGCTTTGTCTGGCAGAGAAAATTTTAAGGAAATGCAAAATTCAGGCTAAGGTATACGCACTGCTGGTTGCTTTTAGACAAAGTTTTATGGAGAATTATCAGCATAAAATAATAAAAAAAGACATTTTAACATAAAATGGACCATGTATTATGTTGGGAGAACAGAAAGTTCAGCTCCTAAAGAAGCTAAGGCCATTTAAAACAGACAAAGTATTTTGTACAAGTACAAAAATAATGCCTGAAAGTCATCTCAGAAATCAACAAGCACTCACTCCCTGTAGGCTGAAAGATGCAAAATTGCCAGTATTTTATTTGAGAAGAAAATCCATGGTCTCCCTGCTCTAAAAGGGCTGCGTAGGCCATACATTTCCTGGGATGTATTATAGGGGGCTCAGTCACCCAGGAACTCAGAGGTTGCTGTCATGGGGTTCAAATGACCTCAGTACTGTCCTTGGTATTGGTAGATGTTGGTCTCACTCAGTAATGCTGGATTTGCTTCAAACTCCTGGAGTTGTGGCAGCATCAGGGATCACCTTGCCTGTATCTAAAAGGAAGCAAGGAATTCCTAAGTGGCCAGTGCATAAAGTGTGGGAATTAAGACAAACGAGTGCTGAAGACACCAGGAAGCTGGAAACGTCGGGAACCTGGAATAGCTGCTGGGGAGAGTTTCAGGATCTAAGCACAGACATGAGGCCATGAGACCTCAGTGAGGCCATGAGGTGGGCATTCAGCAAGGGAATAAATTCCCCAGCCCTCTGGAACTCACATTTTACCTCCATGTACCCTAGATACTAGACACAGAGCTGCAGAAATTAATGTTTCCTTGCTGGGTTTTAGTCTTGCTTTGGTTTGATCCTTTCCTGTTTTTCTCTTTCTCTTTTTTCGAATGAACGTTTTTTTCCTTGCCATTATATCTTATGCTTATGTGCTTGCTTTCTTCTTTCTTTCTTTCTTTCTTTCTTTCTTTCTTTCTTTCTTTCTTTCTTTCTTCATTTGTGGCAGGCTCAACCCACCCTGGTGGTGGGACTGGCGCAGCATGTGGTGTGGGGATTGAGCTGCGGTCCCTGTGGTTGCCTAAGTTTGCTTAAACAGGCACTTTAGATCGCTGAGCTGCATCAGTGGCCCATGGTTATAATTTTTAAAGAGGTTTATAACTAAGAATTTGGCTTCACCGTGCTGGCCCCACCGCAAGTCTCTCTGAGAAAGCAATTGAGACTGGGTGTGGTGGCCCACACCTTTATTCCCAACACCTAGGAGGCTAAAAACAAGAGAATCACTAGGAGTCTGATCTACATAATGAGGCTCTGTAGACCCTGTAGACTCTGTCCTAAATACAGAAAGAAAAAAAAAAAAAAAAAAAAGAATTTGGCTTTAGTCTTAGAGAAGACATTGGCTAGGACTTTCAAATGTGGTGGAACTATTGAGGCTTTAGAAAAATAATTATTGAAATTTTGTTAGTGTGCAAGAATTTTACCATGTTAATTGAAAGTATTGTGTAATTTTTTTCACTTATATATTCAGTATGGTTTAAAGAGACATTTGAATGTCAGCATGACAAGAGGTGAGGTGTGAAGGTTAAGGTGGAGTGTCAGTTGGATTGGATTTGAGATCTGTTTACCGGGTTGATATAGCACACTTCTGCTTGTGTCTATGTAGATCACAGAGACAGGACCTTGGGTGCTGGACCCCAGTCCCATGTTCCCTGGAAGTGTTTCCTTGCTCTCCTTTCTAGTCACTGTGAGCTAACTGCTACCACATCTCTTGGAGAGCAGGTGACCATAGACGGAATCTGCTAAAACCGTAAGCAAAATTAAACCACTTCATTTAAATTTCAGGTGTTGGATCCTGCATCTCAGTAATGGTGTTAATAAAAATGTACAGCACATGGCATATTATATGGGCATACGCCAATGCAAAGTGGATAGAGGATGATCAAATTTAAAGAAATATATTATACTAAAGATTCATTGCCTTTAAAGACCCTTCCCTTTGAATGCATTTACCTGGGCTTCTTTTTCACTTTGAACATCAGTTCACAAAGTCATTCTTCAGTGTGTTTAAAAGATATGACAAACATATGGTTAATACTGTTGCTGGGGGACTGGGAAGATACCTTGGCGTTCTAAACGCCTGCCTGACAAGCACAAGGACCCAGGTTCAATCACCAGTACCACATGTCATGCCAGCCCTGCACCGATCTGGCCACCGAAATGAAGTGTGGTGGCGCAGGCCTGTATTTCCAGGGAAGGATGAGACAAGAGGATCACTGTGAGTCTGAGATGTGTAGTGAAACCCCGTACCAAATAAACAAATAAGAGATTAAAAAAATATTGCTGCTGGATATCACCCAAGGAAAAGGCTCATTTGCAAAAACATGATGAATTTTCCTCAGCCGCCACATTCCTTGGGCCTGGAACTGTTTTAAGTCTTACCCCATGTGGCAATGACCATGACCCGTAATGTTCTGATTCAATTCAGGACACAGAGGCAGCCACAAAAATCCACTGAAGAACTGCTTCAGAAAGTGGTAAGAGAAATGAGATGACTTCACAATGAAAGGAAGCATTTTCAGGGGGATTAAGGGCAATACATTTTAAATTGTGAAAGGGAAAAGCAAGAAAGGGGAAAAGAGAAAAATAGATTGTACCCAAACTAGTAAAAATACTTATACAGCAAGTTTCTCTTAGTTCACTGAAAAGAAAGTTCTGTGCTAATATGTGTGGACAGGATATCATGCCTATCTGTACGCTGAAGGACGACTATGAAAACAACACACAATGTACCCATTATTGTAACTGTCCTATGAACCTATTTGGAAAATTAGTTTTGGGCCAGCCAGACAGCTCAGGAGACTAAAGCGCCTGCTTAGGCAGACATAGGGGCTGGAGTTCGATCCCCTGCACGCTGTGCTGGCCCTGCCCCTGGGGCATGCTAAAATGGTGATTGAGACTGAGCGTGTAATTCCAACGCTTGGGGGGATGAAAATAGGAAGATCACTATGAGTCTAATCTGTGTAGTAAAACCCTGTAGACCCTGTACTAAATACATAAAGGAAGAAAAAAAAAAGAAAGAAAAAGAAAATGGTTTCATTGTTACATATTTTTCTTTTAAAATTAAAAACTAAAGAGGTAATGTATCTTTTATAGTACAAATTTAGTTCTAAATTGATACATTTACATATTACTTGATCATGCCTCATATATATTCTATATCATATAATATATCATCAATATCATATACTATTATATTTTATTATATATTTATACAATATATGTCATATATTGTTTTGATTCCCTTTAAAAAAAAGAAACAAAACAGGATGCCGGGGAGATGGCTCAATGGAAGAAGCGTTTGCCCGGCAAGTTCAAGGGCCAATACACTAGACAATAATAAATCTTAGAAGAAAGGAATCTTAAATTTTTCATGAACTTTACTTTTGTTTCTTTAGTTTTCTCTGGGTAAATTAAATTGTTTCATTTTAAATACAATTTCATAAGTATCTCTAGTAACATCATAGATTTTTTTATTTGTAAAGTAAAATTGCATGTTTTTATTTGATATGTGAGAAACATGTTATTTATTTATTTATTTATTTAT
>NW_004524601.1:15290291-15292664 GCF_000260255.1 Octodon degus
CTATCTCTATTACCCATTTTTGAATACAATTTGCAAAGTATTTGATAACTTATCAGATGTTTCCTTAATAATTAGTATTCTCCTGCCCTGCTGACCCCACCCCTGCAGGCTCGCTGAGACAGCAATTGAGACTGGGCACGGTGGCACGCGCCTGTAATCCCAGCTCTTGGGAGGCTGTAAATGGGTGGGGAGTCCGACCTAGTAGTGAGACCCTGAACACCTTTTAGAGCTTTCCCTAAAATTACAAAAAAAAAAAAAAATTAGCATTCAATGCCTCACGCATACGAAGACACACTTGAGTTGCTACAATGGCTCAGGATGCAGTTTCTTAGATTTAGGGCTACATTTTTGCTTTACGGTTATTCTACCTTTGATCTTCAGTTCTAAATCCAACTCCCACTCTTGGGCTAATCTATTTCAGCTTCATAATCAGAAGTTTTATTTTCGTCCTGGCTTTTTTGTGAATTGCACAACAGAAATCACTAAAATCACATCTGAGATAAGGAGAGATTATTACATTTCCGAGCATCCCTCAGGGCAGCCTGGGTATCTGTGTCCAGTACAGAAGTTCATAAACCCTGAAAGTAGACCTGTTCAGGTGTTCACACCTCGCTTGTACTTTTCTTCTTCTCTCCCCTCCCATAATACAGAGATCTATATAAAACTTATTGTGTAGGCATTCAAGTTATCAATCATAGTCCTGTATGTATTTTTATGAAGAAAAAGGAAGACCCTGAATTTACTCATAGTTCATGACTAAATTTGCCTTCCAAATTGTAAACTTTCTTTTCAATATTTAGAATAGCGAGAAAATATTTAATTCAAACTGATACAAGATCAGATTATATTAAAAACAAAAGAGGTGAAATATATTTTAACCTGTTATCAATCTTAATAATCTTAACATTTTCTTAAGATAAATTTCTCTAGGTACGTTTTGTAAAAGTGTGATGTAACTTTCCCCAAATGAAACTATTATCAGTTACGAACTAGTAATCATAATGACTAATGTATACATTGTGCATATATTACATACTAGTATATATGTTTCTATAACTATAATTTAAAATATATTGTAATTATGGTGTGATAGATATTATTTGTTGACTAGTGACACCTAATTCTCTGCTTTTTTTAACTATAAAGGAGTTTAAATTAATTAATTCATTTATTCCTTCACAGTTTATTAAACTATGAAATACCATTTATTAAATTGGCACCACGTTATAACAGGACAATTATATGGGTTATAATGTTGCTGAGTATTATTGCAAAAGTTATTTTCATGGATATTTTGTCCCTACTTACATTATCAACAACTTGATATAATTTATTTAGGAAAATGTTGCCAAGTGACTTCTTTTCACAAATAATGAAACAAGGAAGAAATAGACCCCCTTTGTAGCAATGGTTACAATTTTCAGGAAGAAAATTGAAATGTTGAAACAAAAAGTATGAATCAAGAAGTTGTTTGACTGTGCACTAAATTACAGTCATTCATAGAATTAAGTTTCATGGTTGTAATTATAACACTCATACTGGACACTTTGTATGTTTTGTATGATTCATATTTACTATAAAGGATATTAAGGGCATGTTCTCTTCTAAAGCTGTTTTATTTCTGGTTTTGAGACTCATTATAAATCTAGTTTGACAGAAATAAAATATTTATTCATTGTGTGTTCATTTTTTTTAAGAACCAAGGATTGAACTCAGGCCCTTGCATTTGCCAGGGAAGCACTTATTCTACTGAGCCATCTCCCCGGCCTCTGTTCATAGTTTTATTGAAACAATTTAGATTTAGATTTGATAGGTTCCTTTGAATAGCTCTTTCAAATGTATATATCCTTCTATTTAAATAGTCTTTTAATTTACTAAACACATCACATGTCCCTAAAGGTACTCTTAGCTATTTTTAATGGTTTATAGTATTCTAAGTACTATTTCTATAATTAGAAAAAATTTACCAAAATGTTCTCAAGTCATGAATAAATACTAAAAGGAAAATTCTTCACAGATGTGTAGGTAAGAAGTATAATATGATCACATTAAGCAAAGATGGTTTAAAATGTGTTGGAAGTACACAAAATGATTAAGGTAGTAATACTGAATATGTTTCTTAAATATTTTCATTGACATATTCCCTTTTAGCTTAACTTAGTCTGACTAAGAATACTTGCCTTAATAGTATTGGGTCTTCTACTTGACTGGAAGTGTCAGAAATTGTACAAGAGTCCCCTACAGCTCAACACAACACCATGGCTTGCTTCTTATACTTCGTTTTTATACTTTTCTGTTGGTTGTTAAGACCAAGATAAAGCAAGACCTATGCAACAAAAGTTGTAGCTTTTGGATCTGATAAGGTCAGTCAAA
>NW_004524601.1:15301918-15309618 GCF_000260255.1 Octodon degus
TTTTATAATAGCTATCCAAGAGGTATAAGTTGATAACTCACTGTGATCCTATTTGCATGTGAATTGTTCAGTAATGTTGATCTTTATCTTTCTTTTGGAAAACTATTCAAGAAGTTCCTAGGCCCATGTTTTACATTATGTTGTGGTTCCTTTTGTTTCTCACTTAAGTTGGACAATTTGGTTTTGTTTTGAATATTTACTCATTTGATATATGGTTTCCAAAGTTTTGCCCTCATTTGTAGACTGTCATTTGGCTACTTATTTTCTCATGCAGAAAGTTTAGTTTTATATAGTCCCACTTTTTTATTTTTACTTCAGCTTTTGGTATGATATTCAAAAAATTATTCTGAAGTTCAATGATAAAGGAGGTCTCCCCCTTTTTCTTCTGTGAGTGTTTAAAGTTTAGGGTCTTG
Source organism: Octodon degus (assembly GCF_000260255.1). Taxonomy (NCBI): domain Eukaryota; kingdom Metazoa; phylum Chordata; class Mammalia; order Rodentia; family Octodontidae; genus Octodon; species Octodon degus. The sequence goes on from NW_004524601.1 coordinate 15,302,332, forward strand.
CATTGGAGATTAACCCATTTTGAGGTGGTTTCTCTATGCGTGGTGTGAGGTTCCAATGGTTTGTATGGAAATTCTCTTATCCTAGCACTGTCTATTGGACAGACCATTCTCACTTCATTGTCTTTGTTGGTGAGCTTGTTAAAAGCCTGGTTGAGCACATATGCTTAGACTTACTCCTGTAACCTCTGCTACCCTTGATGTAGGTGTCTGGCCTAATACGAGCACCATACTGTTTAGATTACAACACATGATTTTGTTTGAAAACAAAATTGATGATGCCTTCAATGTTGTTGTGGTTTCTTATTTAACTTTGACTATCAACACTTTCTTTCTTTGATTCAGGGTCTCTTTATGCAGTTCAGGTTGATCTTAATCTCATTTTGTAGCCCATTCTGGCCTGCAACTCGCCTCCTGAGTGCTGGGATTATAAACGTGTACCAACACGCCTGGCTATCAGTTTTATAGTTCTAGATGAATGTATGACTTGTTTTTCCCCATCTGTGTGAAATACCTTTGGGGTTTTGGTAAAGATTGTAATCTGTAAGGACTGGGGAGATAGCTCAGTAGAATAAGTGCTTGCCTGGCAAGCGCAAAGTCCTGAGTTCAATCCTCAATACCAAAGGATATATTTTGTTTTGTTGGGCCTGGCTCAAGATGCCTTAAGGGCAGGTCTGGTAAGGCACAAATATCTGGGGATTGAACCACAGTATAATGAGCCTGACTGCCTTTTCTTAAGCAGGCACTTAACTGAGCTAATGGGCTGGACCCCAATCCCCAGTACTGAAAAAAATATTTTAATCTATAGACTATATTGAATATTACAAACAACTTAATACCATTTTTAAAAAATTATGAACATGGCATCTATTTCTATTTGTGTCAATTTATGTCATCAATATACCATAATGTGAATGTATACATTTTTCATTTGCTTGTTTCAAATTACTTTTAAGTGTTTTATTCCTTCGGATTCTATCATGACTGAGATGGTCCTTCATATTAAAGTAAGAGCATGATAAAGTACTCAAACATGGAAAATATTTCCTGTTTTAATAAATGACATCATTGAATGGATTTATCTTAAACAGAAATACTGAGTTTCATTTAAAAACATCATATAAATGTAAATTTCACTGGCAGTCATTTTCACTCATATATTTTAACAAGCAATAATGAGACTCATTGAATTGAAAACTGAATTCTTAAGAACCACAATGAAAATATTGACCAATATGTGTCATTCAGCTTTCTTCTACTGTAACAAAATGTATGAGGCAGTTAATGCATGAAGAGAAAATAATAACTTTGATTTATGGTTTTTGGAGATACTGATTTAGAAGTTTGTGTACAAGAAGTGATCTGTCTGTAGTTTAATCAAGCTGAAATTATGGGAGGTCATCTTGAGTGATCATTTTCATTTTTCCCCATTGACATTTCCTTTCATTTTATTTATCTATTTATTTATTTTTTTTGTAGAACCGGGGATTGAACTCAGGCCCTTGCGCTTGCCAGGGAAGCACTTATTCCACTGCACTATTTTCCTGGCCCCTCCCCATCAACATTTCAAATTTCTAATCCTTTCCATGTTTTACTGCCTACATTCAGCCGATCTCAGAGGCTGTTAATCATCCTGAGCAAGCTCAGCCTAATGCATAGGACCGGGACAAGTGGGGGTCCTGCAAGTCCTGCCAGCTGGATCTCCCCGTTAAAGACCCAACTGACCATAACGTTGCTTGCTACAACCAGGACCATGACTTCAACGCATCCCTCGTTACTTGCCACTATGAGCTGTATTGCTATTTACTCCAAGTAGAATCAGTTTACAGGAGGGGTGGCAGAGCTGCAGGTTTTGAACATCTGCTCAACCTACTGGGGAATGTGAATTGTCCCTAGGTGAAATTCCACCACTTCCAACATTACTAAGATTTAGTAATGTTGATTTTACTAAGATTTCTCCAACCACAACACATGATACTTAATTTGATAACTCCTAAAAATGGTAGTTTTTGATAACTTTGCTAAGTTTCATCTGCTTTAGGACAGGACTGAATTTAATAAATGTTGCCATGCATCTATTTTGTAAGTCCCCTCCTTACTGGTTCTACAATTATTAACCCTGAATTTCCATACATTTCCAGATGCATAAATTGTTCCCTTTCTCAAATGTTAGAAAGTTCACTGTTGGCAGATCTTACATAGAATCTACTGAACTTTTTTTATTTTTCACACTTAGCACTTCAACTTGGTGACAGATTGTTATCAATCTTCTAAGTTTACTTAATTTGGACAGTCCATTCTGTGTCATCTTATGTTTGAGAAGTCTAATCCACTCTACACGAGCTCCCAATTTGAACCCCTACAGCCAGTATTCCATCGTGCTGCTGTAACATAAAGTGACTGAAATGTAACTCTGACGGTGATAGAACTGCCTCAGCATTTGATAAGGATGCTAACACTCTCCTCAATTTACTGTCTTCTGGAGCTACATCCGTCCCATCCTTTCTTCTCACTTTCTACTGACTTCCTTTCTTGTAGCTTTTCTATCAATAATGTAAAGCTTCTTGCCACACATAACACTCCTTCACGGCATTCCATTTTGGGATACTTACATTACAGTACTGTGATTACTCAAATCAAAAGTTTATGTCATTATCACTTAGGTGTTCTTCAAAAGGCCATAGTGCACCTACTTAGGACATCCATACTGTAGGCTGAGGTAATAAGCTTTTCCTCTTCTAGAACTGATTCTTGTGTATCGAGTAATATGTTGCTTTGAAAATAATATCCAAGATTACTTTAATTACTTTTTATTATTTGCTCATGGAAGACACACAAGCTTTCTTTTCCAGTGCTTGCCATAAACCCTGAAAAATGAATTCTATTAATATTTGTGAAGGAAACTACAAGTGATTCTGGTTTACAGAAATGTATAGTTATTTTAATTTCCTCAATATAAATTCACATATTTTCTTTTATCTCTATTTTTCTTTTTCACATTAGTGTTGTGAACATTAGTCCAGTAACTATGACTGTCTTTTGAAGAACGGTAAGAATGGGCTAATGTGTATCTACACGAGTACAAGAACCTTTTGTCTTTGAGGAGGAAGTACGCTGCTGGATAGGGGAACTGGAGGTTCCATCATCCTTTGCGCCAGGTCAGAAAGGTTACTAATTCCTCCATATGCAAAAGCAAAACTGCACTACATTGTTGTGAGGCCAGGGCCCTGCACCTACATGCTTTATTGGTTTTTACAGTGTCCCAGTCCCATCCACTGCCTATAGGCAGGAAGACTGGGCCCAGATGGTGTCTACTACACACAGCGAGCTGATTTCTGCTCCTCTGAGGGTCTGCATCGCAGTCATTTTGGGAGGATTGGTGGCATGCTTATGAAGACAGAAGTGCGGCTTTAGAAGATGGACCATGTCAAAAGCATATCTCTGTCCATTCCTTCTGCTTCAGGTGGCAGGAAGAGTAAGTTAAATTTTAAGCAGTTTGGGAAATTGGTGTCACCTTCCTTAAGGACATAACAGTGATGCTCTTATGTGGCGGTATATTTTAAACAACATTAACTTCACAGTACAAGTAGAAGGCATGACACCTTTGCCGCATGCATTGGAATTCAACTGTATACTTAGGATTGGCATCAGTGATTCTTGTATTTCAAAAATTGAGAGACTAGCTAGATTATGACAGTGCACATAATTTTCTAACAGAAACTTCAGGCTAGGAAATTGAATAGATTGGGCACAGAGATTTTTCAGAAAAAGCATGGCTCTAGTAAATTTGTCTTTGTATTTCTTAGTATATTTCTTTTTTATTACATCATTGAATACAGGCTTTACTGCTTATAATGTGGAAAGATTATATTGATATTGAAAATACCATGATTTTAAAAAATAAAACAAAATTCTTTATGATGTCTGTGTTTTGATTTGACAACCGTAAATCTGAATAAATAATGTATAGTCTTGGTTACTTTTCTCTCATTGCTAGAACAAAATAACCAACATCCAAAAATAAGGAAGGAGGGTTCGATCCCTGGCACCACATGCCGTGCCGGTCGTGCCCTCAGGACCCACTGAGCAGCAATGGAGTCCAGGCGTGGGGGCGCATCTCTATAATCCCAGAAGAAGGGAGGCTGAAAACAGGAGGATCACTATCAATCCCAGCTTCATAGTGAGACACTGCCCCCCCCAAAAAAAAAAAGAAAAAGAAAAAGAAATTAAGGAAGGGAAGATTTATTTAGCTCACAGTGGAGGTTTCAGTTTGTGGCAGTTTCAGTCTATACTTGGCTGGCTTGAAGGCAGCGTGGCACATGGTAGAGAGCACCAGTTCATGGTGGTAGAAAATAGCAAAACAGCAAGTCAAAAGGGAGAAATGGGGGCAGCAGCAGCAGCAGCAGCAGCAGCAGCAGCAGCAGAGGCAGAGAGCAAGCCTCTCTACCTACTTTATATTATACTGCATTGAGGATGTCTGCCCCAGGGTGGGTGTATCACTTACACCCGTAATACAGCAGTGCTCACACTCATAATGCCAGCTTCAAATTATGAACTAATCATAACCTCCAACATTCTGCCCCATCAATGCATGAGGCTTTTGGGGGACAACTAGACAGAAATCCTAACAATTTAATTATGTCTAATAATGACAAAAATTAAGAATATACACTCATGGTGAATGTATTTAAGGCTTTCTGGATTTTTTTTTTTTTTTGTGGAACCAGGGATTGAACTCAGGTCCTGGAGCTTGCCAGGGGAGCGCTTATTCCACTGAGCCATCTCCCCGGCCCTTTTCCAGATATTTTCAATGATGCAATAAAGAGTACAACAGGCAGGACAGGAAGAATTGTCATTATTTGTACATAACAATTTTGTATATAGAAAAAGCCATAAAATTAATCTTTAGTGAACAAACTCACTTACCTTAAAAATGTTTAATATACTGAAATAAATGGGGCATGGTGATGAACATCTGTAATCCTAGGACTCAAGAGACGGAGGCAGGAAAACCATCATGAGATCCAGTTCAATCTATGCTATCTAGAGTTCAAAGCCAACCTATATTACATAGTGAGACCCTGTCTTAAAAAAAAAAACTGACATAATATAAATTCCACATACTAAAGGAAGTAGCCTCCTCTATATCACAGTAAAAAAATGCATACATATACAAAAATTCTTATAAAGTTTATTATTGGTATTGACCAATCTTTTGTGTTATTCCACAGATTGTTAAAACTCAAAGAGCATAGCATAACAAATATTTATCATGCTAAAATATCCAATGATAACATTAAAAAATATTTTGACAGAATTCATCCAAGTTATGATTCAAAAATCCATACTAATTCCATCTTCTGTTAACAACTCTTATACATAACTGTAAACCAAAGTGAATAGAACAGCTCCTCCTAGATATAAAGAGACTGTAAATGCCATTATTTATTGGGACAAGTTTTTATTTCCTCTAAAATATATCTCTGTATTGAAGAGAAATAAGTAAAACAACATACCATTTATTACCACTCATACTTGCACAGACCAAATTCTCATAAAATTAAAACAATGAATCTCACTAAATACCCTAAAATAGCTGTACAAACCTCAAAATGAAAGATAGAGCATAGGAATGGGGAATATAGATATTTCTCAAGAGAAAGAGACCTAAAGGTGGGGGAAGGAGAGAGGCAAATGTGGATGTGAAAGGAATAAAGCTGGGTTATGTACACATCACAGCTCCTCACACAGAGGGTGTAATCATAACGTACTGGAAACACATGCCAATAAAAATAAGCATAAAAAATAAACCTGCCAAAACATGAATAGATCAAGCAACACAACTAACAGCAATGTACACCACACTTAAGTGAATAGAAATGAAAAAGGTTTCCTCTTTATTGGAAGTTTTACAAATACACAAGTCTTCTCCTGAATATTAATAGAAACAGTATATAAAACACTTAAAGTGTTTGAAGCCACAAGTTATCCAGTATCTCACTGTAGATTAGTCACTAACACTGTATGAAACTATGTATAATATGTGATCTAAAAATGACAGTAAATGATGTATTAATTTTGCAGTCTATTCCTGATACTTTTATGTACTATAGGAGGAAAAGAGAGTGAAGTATTACTTTTTAGAACAATTTTTTCTGCTTCAGTATTGGATTGTCCTTAAGAACATACTTGAATGAATGCAATAAAATCACAGGTGAGGTGGTATGATTCCCATTGCCAAGGAATCTTATCCTCATATGATCACTGTGTGGTGTACTTCGGAGAAAGCAGAGAAATACTAGAAGAAACAAAACCTCTGGCATATATGAACATTTAAATTAGAATATAAATGTTCCAGCAAAAAACACACGTCCCCAGAACAACACAACACACTATTTCAAATAATCCATGAATAAATTACATATAACATAACATAAAATAAAATTTTACAATAATAGTGATTTTGATGTTTGCAAGGCAGGTTTTCTTCTATTGTTGTGATTAGCCATTTATTCAGCTATAATTTCATTCCCTCTTCATGGAATGAAAATCCTTGTTATGTAGCCTATATGAAAGTTAATACTGATAAATTTATTATTTTTTCCTAAAGCCCTATGTAATTCGACAAATATGATTAGCTTTGTACATGTTGTAAAAAGATAAAAATATATGATTTTAAATGAAACTCTAACATTAATTTGTTAACACTTAATGGAAACTTACTATAAAGATTTTATATACACCAACCTCTCAGTTTTCCTAAAATTCCTCTGAGGTTATAACACCTTTTAAAATTTACAAAACTGGTTGATTTTTCTCTAGCATACACAAAGGTGTTTAAGCAGGAATTTGAGCACAGAACATTGGGCTCGGTGACTGCCTCTTTCAGTTATAAGTTGCTTAGCAACACTGACTTTATCTTCTTTTAGTACTGTAAAGTACAGTTGCAATCACTAACAGTGAACAGAGTTCACATTTTCAAAATTTGTAAAATACAGTGGACCCCTGAAGTTATGATCTTCTATGATATCAGTGTGAACATTTGAGCACATTTTAGTATGTATGATTTTTTTAAAAAATTTTTTCCAGAAGCATACATAGCTATAAAAATATTCCAGATTATGTTGCAACAGAATACATATACAACATATGTATGTATGTGTATGTATTTATATGAAGATTTTCAGTATGTGTTGTCTCCAAAATAATTAGGCATATTAGGTATATCTGAAGATTCTGAATTCCATTGATTCTTTCATTCAAAGACTTGGAGGTTGTGCTGAGAGGTTC
>NW_004524601.1:15309718-15314514 GCF_000260255.1 Octodon degus
TACCATACAACCTAGGCTGTTAAGCTTAACCTCACTATCTGTCTGAATATCAAACATTTTAGGCATAACATGGAACAGGTATTTTTCATCAAGTATTGACATGTTGAACTTTAAGTCCCTACAGAATATGATGAAAAAGCATTTAAAAATTAAAATATATTTTAAAAATAGGCATAAGGAATTATATAATTCTTATGTTTACACATAAGTCCAGAAATCTAGCCATATACAACCTTGTAGCAAGACAGTCCTGTAAAATTCCTTTTCATGTCTCCTACCTTCATTTACCATCCCCTACTTTTTGAATAGTCATCTATCCGAGAGACAGCACGGCAGCAACTGGCATGTCATGACAAACAGCCCGTATTCCAAAGAGCAAAATGACAGGCACTCCAAGCATGAACCTACTATTACAAATTGCCATCTTCAGTGCAGTTGCTACTGGGCTCTTTTAAAATATTTTGCTGAGTTAACACATCCATAATATTCAAATGATGAAACTAAACAAAAAAGGGATACAGACGAATGTCCATTTTGTATCTGTGTATTCAAAATTGTTAGATGTATAGCTACATTCTCTTAATGAATAGAGGGATTTGTTCTAAGAGTGTTTGTAAACAGGGTATCATGTCCACATCATGTACAGCAAATAACCACTAGGAAGAGAGTATGCAATGTGTTATTTATTGGAACTATCTTACCAATTTGATTTGAAACTGTCTCATTGCGATTTTTTTCTCAATAAAATTATGGACATAAATAAATAAAAGGAATAGCTGCCTTGTTTTCTTAAATGCAAATGAAGTTGCATTTTTATTTAATGTCAAACAGAATAATACACTTTGTTCAGTATCACTGTGGAATATTGTCAGTAGCGTTACTTAAATGATGGTACACTCCAATTTCAAGGGCATTAATGCTGTACTGCTTAATACAAATTGCAAACTATGGATGTAAAATAAGAATTTGGACCAGGAAGCAGGTTTATTAAGCAGGAGGACAATGTTTCTACTATAACCAGGCAATATTGATATTAACCTAATATTTTGATAACAAATCAATGAAAAATCTAGGACTTGCTCCCAGATCCCCTAGAAACTTACTACCCAAAAGTCTACATCTTTCTAAATTCTCCAGGGTGGTATTTGCAGTTTTGAAATACTACATGAACTCTATAGATCATTTTCATTGTCATGCCATTTCTTATGTTTTATAAAAGATACACTGCACATCATTTTGATTTGAATTTTTTAACTACATTTAACTTTAAAAAGAATGAACCTCAGGTTGTAAGTTAGGGCAGCATTCTTTATTTTCAATGTTTATGTCTTAGTAGTTTGCACGACCTAATGAATATATTTCTCTCAGGGAAACCGGTGCATATACATAACACATAATTCATTCTTTCGCTACTTCTTCCCTCCACTTCCCTTCTGTCTCTGTTCCTCTCCCTTTTGAGAAAAAAAAAATTACTTCTCTATGTTATACTATCTAACTGATGTATTTCTTTTATTTAATATTTTACATTTGTCATATAATAGAATACATGTACTATTTAAGTTTGTGAGACCAAGAAGGTTACTTTGGTCATCTTAAAGCTTAAATAGTGAATAATTCTTTTTTCATCTACTTAATGGTCGAGGCTGAAATTGAGTTCTTGTGAGAGAATTAAACCACAGAGCAGTTGGACACATGGCTTCAGTTCACATCTGACTGACAGCTAAAGATTTTCTTTCATGTCTTGCCATGACCATCTCCCCGTACTGCAGTTGTCCTCATCAAAACTTCCATGCCAAGAAGGAAATAAAGTCTACAAAGTCAAATTCTCTGTTAAACTAATTACAGAAATGACAGCATATCACTTTGGTTATATGAGACACTCATACTGAAGTGATAAGAATTATACAAGGATATGAACACTCAGAAACAGTGTGATTGTGGGCAATCTTCAATATATCTTCCACATATAATGTGGACTACGTGGACTAAATAATTTTGGTCCCCTACATCAACATTATTGGCTGGAATTCACTAAAATACTCTATGTGCTTTAATATAATAAAGCCATATGAAATTATGTCATTACACATAAGTACATATAGAAAACAGACATATAATTTTTAGCAAAGATGCTTAGACATACACTACTACTCTTCTTAAAAGAGAAGAAAAGAAATAGGAAAATCAAAACTGCCTACAAAGCAGTTCTCCTTTGCATACTGTCAGGGAGAGCCTGAAGGCCGTGTTGCCTCTAATTTAGAACTAACTTTTTCACCAGATGTAGAAGGGCACATTAATGCAGAGAAAGTAAAATAATATGCCATTTTTCACTATCATCATGTGTTTACAAGTGAATTAATCATGGCTGGCCAAAACACTAATCAAACTATGTAAAACAAATTACATGCTAGAGAGATTTACAAATGAGCCCGCCTTGGCCTGGGCTTTTAGGGTGCAAACGCTCAGTGAAAGCTTTCAGGAAGGTGACTGAAAGCGAGCAGGACAGTAAGTCCTTCTATTCTAAAGAGTAAAAGGCTAACAGCATGAGAGCTATGATTTATTAATTTTAACAGTGTTGCCAAATTAAAGTGCTGACACTAACTTTTAGGTAATTGAAACAGAAAAGCCACATCGTACACACATTAAAAAAATAAATTTTCCTAGAACTTGGAGAAAGGAAATATAACTCATATTCTTCAATTTTTTTTCTATAACCTTGTCAATTCTCTACTCAAAGAAGTAGGTCCATATAAAACTCATCTACAAAATGTTGAGCTCGGGAATAATTTTCTATAGAGAATAAGGCAAAATAATTGGAAAGATATCGAAATATCACATTCCATTCTAATCAAATTATTTGTTGCATTAACAGATTCAAATAACATCTTATTGATCAAAATCAGTATTTTTGAATGAAATTTAAATGCAAATCTTTAAAATTATTGACTTACAAATTTTGGCATGATATATTTCTGTTATTGTGAATGCTATGTTCAACACTGTTACATTGCTGATACAATAATCTATTTTAAAGTGAATGAGAGAGGTTACGTCTCATTATTCTACTTAATAATGATCCCTAAAGTCACATAGTTCCAGATTTCTGTCCTATTTGGATTCCTTTATGATTTTTGTAGTAAGCTGAGTCCCTCCCTCACTCCCTCCATCCCTCTCTCTATTTTTCTCTCTCATAATACATAAATATATTATATATTCTAATTATATATATAATTAGAAATATATGCAGAAAATAGTGTGAAGACAAGTTTTGTCACTTTTAAACATTATTAGTCAACTAAAAAAGTAAATTTATAATATAAACCTAGTTCTTTATGACTTAAAGAAATTCAACCTTTAGAAACACTGAAAAGTGATAATCATTTTGAATGTTTTTTCTTGCATAAAATCAGTTTCAAAAAACACAACACTAGCAGCTACTACTCTAGAAAGCCATACAGAACACTTTTCCTAATTCTCACTAATGCTCACAGACAGAGGAAAAATAGATTTTAAGACAAGAACTTGGGAATACAGGAAAAACTCAGAAAATCCATGCTAGAAAATCAATTTTTTTCTTTCTTCACCTTGCTCAAGTTCAAAAGAATGAGTTAATTAGTTCAGAAACTGATTAAATTCTCTAAAATATGAATTAATCTGTTGAAATATTGAGAGAATAAAGTTTTGTTGATATATGTGTTTTCAGTGTTTCTTTAATTAATTTATTATATATTTAAGTCATACCTTGTAATGAGTTTATACGTTGTACATTGTGTACATACTTGATGTCTATACTGACAAGATGATTATGGTGAAGTGTAATAAATTGTCTACCTCCTGATACTGTTCATACAGTATTAGTAAGGACAGTCTTGTCCTATGACTTGACAGCCCTACAGATTCATCCCAGGTTACTGTATCCTTGTGCTCTCTGACTGACTTCTCCCCAATACCTCTCCTTCTCAGCACTTATTCTGTTCTCTTTATTTTTCACTTCATTTTGATTCATAGATCATGCAGTACTTTTTGCTATGTTCGTATGGAGTACTTCATTTAGTGTGTCTTCCACACTCATTTTTAAAATTCATCCACTGATGGACATTAGGTTATTTCCATATTATGATTGCTATTTAAATAAAGGTGGTGGGGCTGATGAGATATCTCAACGGAATTAGTACCCAGGAACCAGGGAACCCCCACACCCAGAGCGAACTGAACTGGCAACCAAATTATGGTTTGGTGGCACATGCCAGCTCTGTGGAGGCTGAAAACAGGAAGATTGCTGAGTTCAAGCTTCATACTGAGATACTGTAAAAAATACATAAACAAAAATAAAATAATAAATAAATATATAAATACATAAATAAATGTGGGGGTGTAAATCCTCTACAATGCACTAATTTCATGTCCCTTAACAGAGAGATCATTGAGTTATATGATAGTTCTATTTTTAGTTTACTTACACTTTTTTATTGTTCTCCACAAAGGCTACACTAATTCATATTTCACAAAGAGGGCCTCTGAGCTTCTTTTCTACACATCCTTTCTAGAAATTGTAACCTCTTATCATTTTTCTTTTTTTATTTTTTTATTATTTTTTTCAAAGTTTTATTGATAAACAGATAGCAATGAGACAGTTTCAAATCCAATCGGAAGTACAGTTTCAACAAATAATATACTGCATATATTCTTCTTAGTGGTTAATTGCTGTACAAAAAGTGGACTTGTGATCCTATTTACAAACAGCATTAGAACAAATCATTCTATTCATTAAGAGAATGCAACTATATATCTATCCT
>NW_004524601.1:15315099-15324593 GCF_000260255.1 Octodon degus
AATATATATTTATACATGTATGTTGGTATAGATGTGCCTACATGGAGGAGATATACATTGAATGAAAAAATTGTTGATATACGATGGAGGAATAAGTTATTTTGTGTGAAGACATCTACTCTACAGAATTAAGGGCTTACAGCCACCTATACTAAGTGTACTTGTAAATCGGCCATCTTCATTATCTAATTGTTAGTCTGCTTCAAATGATATTTAAACAGTGATGGCTCATTATCAATAGTTGTAAGTGAAGTAGACCTGTGACAGGATGGATTTATATTGTGCTGATTTTTTAACCAACTACTCCTCTTTCTGTGGCAACCTGCCTAGCATTTAACTGTCTTAAATAACTTGTCATGCGCTTAGTAACAACGGCGCTGCCACACAGTCAGGCCCAGGGCTCCCCCCCATAAGGCTGGGGCAGAGTCCAGGCTTTTCACGCCCGGGCCCACACATGGTGTCAACAGAGCTTGAGCAGTTTTCTCATGTTGCTGATGGTCTGCACTTGCTTTATTACACTCCAAACTTGAGACTGAAATGAAGGTTAAATGTTTGTAGCTATATGAGCTATTAAATGTAGTTTGCTAGACACATTTCTATTTTGATTCATTTTTTTCTACTGTACATGCCCAAGAGATGTTTATTTAAAATAATTGCTAATATTCAAAGCTGAACTATCATTGAAAGAATGTTTTTGTCTGTGCAAGAGCGTAAGAGCTTGATGTATTTATTTTGAATTGTGCCATGTGCTAATGAAACAATAGTAAATTGCCTATCACTACCTTTTCTCCCACTCTTTTCTTATGATACAGAGAGTGGAGAAGTGTTATGGTTGGTGTGTGTTTGTCCCCCCAAGTCTTCATGCAGTCATTGAGATACAGTTCTATAGTTTATGATTAATTCATGATTCAAGACTGGGGTTGTGGGTCTGCTGGAATTATGGAAGTGAGTGCTACACCCAGCCTGGTGCGGACAGCCTGAATGTAGGGTAAGAGAGACAGAAAGACTTCCTCTCTGTGACCATTGTTGCTGCTGCTCCTCCCTTCTACTGTCTGCTCTTTGCCACCGCCATGAACTGCTGCCCTCTGCCATGTGCCACTCTGCCTTGGAGCCAGCTGAGTGTGGAATGAAACTTCCAGTAACTGTAAACTAAATAAACCTTTCCTTCCTTCATTTGGGTGTCAGGTATTTGTCCCAGCAATGAGAGAAGAGTAACTTAGACAAGAAGTAAAAGGTAAAATATAAAACTATTTTAGTTGATTTGCAATACATTGTAGAAAACTGTAACAGAGCGTAATAGACACCAGATATAACAAACACAGCCTGAGAATATGTTAAGCAAGGTATGATATTTGTGTGATAGATCTTCTAAGAACAGAGAGTGAAACTTGCTATTGAAATATCTCTGGAGCATTTTCATACATTGAAACAATCTGTCATAACACTTTTTGTTGCATGTTTATCAAAAGGCATGACACTTGTTTCTCCCTGGTGAGTCCATGGCTGATGATATGAGTACATGTTTGTTCATTCAGTTGATTTTTTGGTAATATTGGAAAATCATGAGAATGGTTAGATTCATTTTTCACCTCAGCTGAAAATAAAGTTTGAATATTTCACCTGATTTTAATAAAAGTATATTTGACTAATCTGTTACGGTGCCATTCCTTTCTTTCTAATGATATGTACTTTTCTATCCCTTCAAACCTGTAGTGATACTTGGGAACCAACTTGTTTGTCTTTTGTAAAAATAAGCACAAGACAAACAAACAGAAATAACTCAAGTGCAAAAGGAAAGAATATTTATTTTCCTAGATGGTAGTGTTCGGAAGACAGAGAGTAAGGAATACAGGTAGGCACCGTCACAGAGAAGTGGTTCAGCTTGGATGAAGATAACTTATCTTGCTTACTTGCTTTAACAACATAAAACAGTATGTGGATAAACAGCAAATCTCGGCGAGTGAAAAGGGAAAGCATGATGAATACAGAGCACACATTCACTGAGGGAACAACAGCCTACCCGGTGCAAAGTTAGGCCTCCAGGAACAAGAAAGAGAAATTTTGCCACAGCGCTGTCAGTAAATGATGTACGTAAAAAGAAGGAAAAATGAGATGAATGTTAAACTTGGAAAACTAGTAGACATTTTAAGCCTTATGCAAATTGTTGTTTGGATATATTTTCAGCATATTTTTTAAATTAAAAAACATATCATTTTATGTAACAGAGGAAGACATGGTTGGTCTTACAAGTACAGGAATTCAAGCTAGCATTAACACAAGAAAAAATTACTGTCTAAATGAAAGGGTTGTTTTTCAGAGCCTTCCTCTGTGTATACCTCACATTGTAATCAAATTTAACACAAAAAAACAATAAATTTTAGGCATGAATATTTGAAAACCTTTATTCTGTTTTTGTAATAGACAAAGGTATGAATAATAATAGCAAGTTGTCATTTTTCCTGTAACTCGTATTTTTGTCCCGTGTCTCATCATTCTTATGCTTTGGCTGTCGAACACGGTATTGGATACACATCCTCACCAAGGAATAATAGTAATATCAGTGACTTCATTTAGCTCAGAGACTGAGCGTTACTTGCTATCTCTTTTCATTTGCCGCTTAACTGACCCAAAATGTTGAGTCAGCACATGACATGTTATCCTAACAGCAGGACACTAAAACAAAAATTACACATGGGAGATAGAAAAATCATCGGAAACACTACTGGAATTTATGTTGGTGTCCAGTAGTGTTTTCCACTATTTAAGTTGGAATGGTATAGACTTGTATAAAAGTCACTAAGTTTCTACTTAATTAAAAAAATTATAAATGTTGTAATCATAATTTTGTAACCAGATAGAAATATTAAAACTTCGACAAAACTTTGTGTTGAAGTCATTAAGGCACAAGTAAAAGTCTATGAAATAACCTTGTCAAATAAATTAAAGTCCACAACCTAATGTTTTGGATGTTAAATTTGATCAGCCATATGAAAGAAGATTCACGATAATTTGGAAAAGTGAACTTTAGCTTATTGCGGAATAAAAGGACCTCTTATGTGGGCTCTTCAGTCATGCCAATGAATGTAAATACTTAATATCATGAATGTGTCAGTTACCCTTAAATTTGACACTGGAATTTGATTAAGTCTCCTATGTAATATTATGGAGAAATAGAAAGGACAATGACATGGTACTGCAGAAATATTCAATAAAATATTACCTTGTATATGATGAAGTTACTTCAAATAAGTGATTATATGTTGAATAATTTTAAATATTATGAAAAATGAATACTTGCAAAAGTGTTTGCATATCCATATCTAGGGAAGAAACAAAGCAAAAATATTGAAACATTTGTTACATTTTAAACTTTCATACAGATTTGCAAAACTTATATTAATATGAGCAATTTTATATTAAGCAGGTAGATGTATACATGCATACATGTATTATAATTCATTTCACACAATAAATGAATTTTTATAAGGAAGATACTAATAAGATATTCTTAATGTTAGGAGAGTGATGACCAGGACATATCAATGCTTAGGTCTGCCATCGCATCAAGGAATTCTCTGAGGCACATGATGGAACTCAAATTCAGTCCATCCTGCATACACCAAGCATTCCTGAAGTAGGATACATCACCTGGAGGAAGACTCGTGCTTCTACTTCCAGAAGTTTCTAGAATCTTACAGTGTTGTTGATGATGGCAAAGAATATGGAGAAGCAACTCTAGAAATTTTAAAAGGTTGAAGGTGCAAATTTAAAAAATTTATAAGAGAAATGCTAAGTAGATGACAAAAATACCAGGTATTCATAATGAAATGGCATAATTTAAAATATAGAATGTTGGTATAGCTAAAAATAAGTGTGTTACTCCTCTGCAGTATTAATGTTCAGTAAGTGTAGAATTTTGGAAGGTATCTGTTGACATATAAAATTTGTATAAATATAACCTCAGCTATTTCATTTCTAGTTACCTAATTAAAAAACGCAGATATTTACAGGAATACATCAAGGCATTTGATTATAGCCAGTTTTCTAAAAATAAAATAAAAAATATAACCTGATGTTATCATTGTATAATTGAAAGCCTTATTTAAAACTAATGATGTATTATAATGTACATATACGATAGCTTATTTACCATCAAAAAGTATTTTATACACTAAAAACAAAAAACAAGTTGCCAAGTAATTTAAAAATAAACAAATATGCTCTGTGTTTACACAGAGTAAACAAATGCTAAATATCAGAATCAAAATCTTTGACTTTTGCTAGTTTTGCTCCTTTCTAGATATAAAAATGGTTGACAGATTTAGTGGAAAAAAATAAGCAAGGAGCATAGAACACTTTGCAGTGTCAGGAGGTTGCAAGCACTGGATGGCAGAGCCTATGAAATTGGTTGTAAATTAAGTGGGCTGATGAGTGAAATATCATTGAGAACTTAATACCTGAACACACAAAGTTGAGGAAAACTCTGACTGCTTAAGCTGGTATGTCTGACGTAGTTCACTTCGCATTAGTGCTCTCAAGGTCGCAATTATTTCATAAGGTTTCTCTTCTACTAGAAACTCAAAGTGTAGTTGAATTGAAGAGCAAATTATAAAGAAAGATAATAGGAAAGAGGGAGGTATATTTTTTGCAAATGGGCAAGGGACCAAAAATGGAGGGAGAGGGTGAAGGGTGAGGAAGGGCACATAAAAAGAATTAAGATGTGATATATGTACCTCCTCTCAAAAGGAATTAATCATTGTGCAGCAAACATGCACTAACAGGAATAAACATTTTTAAAATTTGAAGGGCAGAAATCTAAAGTTCAACATAAAAAATAAGAGACAAGAAGGGACGCAGGTGGAAGGAGCCCTATTCGTCACCTGTATAGCTCAGTGAGTAGGAAAAGGGGTGCGATGGGACCTTGACAGATGCAAATAAGAATCAGAGCTACTAGGGCTTCATTATTATTAATAGTGGGGTGACCACATACCATTTTGCCAAACCTGGGTATTTATGAAGGAAAGGGCAACACAAAATATTAGTGCATGTGAAATATATATTTATAAATAGGCAGTGAATTGATTATAATAATGGCTTATTAAAAAAAACTTTATTGCTTGAAATGTGTATACCTAAATTAATTGTACTTTGCATTAAAATTGACATTTAATTAACTAGGCAACAACCATAGGAGACATCATCACTGGTATGGAATAATCTGATTAACTTCCACAGGGTACTTCTGGCTTGTGTGTTTAGTAGAAACTTCAGGATGAAGGGTGACATCTTGGCGATCAAATAGGCCATGGGAAACTTTAAGGAGACAAAAAAAAAAAAAAGGTTTATGGGAATTTAGCACAATTTTCCTTATGGCAAAACCTCGCCAGTCATATGCACACGGAGGGAGATAGGAAATTCCCACTGAGGATAAGGTGGCTGATTGGGCTTGTAGTTGTGTCTGTATCTTCTAATTTGTTTCTCTGATCTGTAGTTCTGTCTCTGGCAGTACCATGCTGATTTTAGCACAGTAGCTTCATAGTATAATTTCAGGTCTAGTATCTTGATACCTCTTGCCTTTCCTTTGTTTCCCAGTATTGCTTTTGCAATATTCTGGGTCTCCTCTGGTTCCAAATGAATTTGAGGAATGTTTTCTATAGCTCTGTGAGGTACACTAATGGTGTTTTCGTTGGGATGGCATTGAATCTGTATTTGGGGAGTATTTTCACAATGTTGGCTCTTTCCATCCAGGAGCATGGGATATTTTTTCCGTTTTCTCAAATCCTCTTCAATCTCTTTTCTAAGAGTATCATAACTGTCACCGAAAAAAATATTTTACGTCATTTTTGAGTTTGATTCCTAAGTATTTCATTT
Source organism: Octodon degus (assembly GCF_000260255.1). Classification (NCBI taxonomy): domain Eukaryota; kingdom Metazoa; phylum Chordata; class Mammalia; order Rodentia; family Octodontidae; genus Octodon; species Octodon degus. Next base: position 15,320,971 of record NW_004524601.1, read on the forward strand.
TTTTGGATACTGTTGTGATAGACATGGTTTCTCTAATTTTTCTCTCAGTGTGTTCATTGTGTACAAAAATGCTGCTGATTTTTAGGTGTGGACTTTGAATCCTGCTACATTGCTGAACTTGGTGATTAAATCTCCAAGACTCTTGGAGATCCGATTCAAGCTGGCTATTCCCCTCCTGGGTATTTTTCCAAAAGAACTGAAAACTTCATGTCATAGTGATATATGTGCACCCATGTTTACAGCAGCACAATTTGTTATAGCTACATGCTCATCAACTGAAGAATGGATAAAGAAGATGGAGTTTTACACAATGGAGTGTTTTTCAGCTATAAAACAGGATAAATTTGAGTCTTTTATTGGTAAACGGATGCAACTAGAAAACATACTCCTAAGTGAAACAAATCAGACCTGTATGTGCAAACATCCTATTGTCTCCTTAGTATGAGAACCTGGAGAAAAAAAAATGGAATCTAAAAGGGTACAATAGACACTGGTAAAAGGGAATGAACTTATTCAAAAGGGAAGTTACTGAATTTAGGAGGAGGACAGGGGAGGGAGTGGGGGAAAGAGCTTTAACTATGTATATAAGCAGGATGTTTCGGACAACTGTAATGTGGATTTTTGCTGGTCTATGGAAAGAAGCAGGTAGTGCTCTAATTTGTTTCATCTCCTTTGTTCAATTATTTTTCCTTTTTGCTTTCTTAATTTCTTATACGTTTCTTCTTCCAATTTTACAACCATATATCTGGTAATATGAATAACTGGTTGGAACACAACACTATGTATTACAACAAACACTGAGGAATTCACATTACTTTGTTAAGTGAAAATCTGTATCACTTGTAACTTTTTCTGTTTTAATTCTAATTTGTACTCTCTTTAAATAAATTTTTAAAAAAATCTTCCTTAGGTAAGGGTCTGAAAGGAGAGAAACAAATGTCTGAGCAGACTTCATCTCTTGAAAGCAGAACCAAGCACCAAACATTTCTTAGCATTTAAGAGTTTGCAATCAGAGTTCATGTTCAGTTTTATGAAAGGCAAGTGAGAGTATGCAGTTTGAATTACATCATTTTAGATCCCAGCTGCTAGTTTCATTACTGATTGTTGTCTTTCTTCTTGTAGTAATATACATCTCCAGAATATTGATTTAAGGAGTTGAAAAACTGCCTGATATAATGTAAATGACAATACCTATGCTATTCTGAACACAGACTTTTAGAATTAGTACATGCGGCTCCTCTCTTTATTCTCCATATTGCCTATGGTAAATTTTCTTTGGTCCCCAAAATTTCAGACAGGAATTTCCACCTTCCTTTAGTATGTCTCTACACTTTCTGCTAAAAACCCAGTTTCTGCAAAGAATTTCCTTCAAAGTGGGAGTCCTCGAAACCACCCTCCTCTTTGTTTGATACCTGATCCTCCTCCACATCTGGAGAGTTTCTTCGCCTTCCACCACCCTGTTTGTGATTTCTGATCCCCTGTTTTTCTTTTGTAATTGTTTTATCCACAATTCCCCTTCTACTTGCTAGAGTTTCTTGGCAATTTTCCATCCACTACCTCCCACTGTTCTTGGTGGTCAGTTCCTCCTTGGCATTGTTTGTTAGAGCTCAATTTCTCTCCCCCATTGCGGTGGTACCTCCCTCTACCTGTGGTGATGGTCCTGAATATTCTGTCTTACTAAATGGCCTTTTGTGTTTCAAAAACTATCACTGTCTAATGTTTTCTTTAACACTCTCTTATGAGAATAGCACATTCTAAAAGTCAGGATACTTCCTCAGTCTGAATTGTGGAATAAAAAGTAATGTTGAAGGAACCTACTCAGCACCTACAATTTAGAATAGCATCTTGCCCTGGAAGATAGTCTATTGAATTTATGGTATTAGTCTTTCATCCCCAGGCAAAATCTTATAATAATCTAGATATCTTTAAGTTGGGGAAAGGAAAATAAGGGAACTCAGTATATTCGTGATGACCTATGTAAGAGTGTTAGAACTGTCTCTCTTCCTATGTAGAAATATTGGTACTTAAGCTGACAATTCAAAACTTATTCTGGAGGCAAACATAGAAAATCTAGAGACATGGAAATACTTTTCTCAATTTTATAAAAGTTAAAATGTTCCTTGCAGGAGCACAAAAAGACAATTAGGTTTATTATGCCTTAGGGTATTTGTAGATCTATTTCTCAAATATGGAAGATTAAAAAGGTAAATACACTGGTATGAAAATTTTAGCTCTTAGATTGCTTTCAAAACATACGTATTTTACTAGTTTAATTTAGTTTTTAAAGGTCATCCATCCCACTTCTTAAATAGATCGAGTTCCTCTATTTGCTTTTGTCTTTCTGGATAGTAAAAAGTTTCCTGCTTTTAGTTGATGTGTGTCAACCACTACTCAAGAAAGTCATAAATTAATTTTCTTTAACTATGAGAGAAAAATAGAAGAGGAGGATAGCATTTCACTTACCAAAGAGTATATGGACATATAAAGTATTTGATCAATTTATTGACTTTCTGAAGGTGCAGATATTGGAAAATACTGCCTGGGTACGTTTGCTATTGTAAGCCTAAAGAAACGTTTCCAAAACTTTAAAATCAGGAAAGCAAAGTTCAATAAACAAAATACATTTATTTTGAACTCAGACGCAAATGTGAGATGTAAGCTCTAAAGCAAATTAAATTCTCCAGCGTTGCCCGTCAGCCAGCAACGACAGGTTTGAAGGTCATCGTTGCTGGCGATTTGGCTAAACTTCAACTCAATTTCAGCCCTGTTCAGTGATTCGAAACTGACCCACACAGATGGGCAGCCATGTGGTGCCCTGTGCATATTAATCAGAAGATTCCCCTACTCCAGAAAGGAAGAGATCAGATGCTTTAAAGGGATTTGTATGAACACAAAAATGCAGGAGGCTGGAGAGATAGCCAAACTATTCTGAGACACTTTCCATACTGATCCCGCCCTCCTTGCTACTTGGTTGCCAGAGAGGATTAGATACACTGTAAGACACGCTTCCTGCTTCCCACCGGCAAATGGAAGCGCTCGGACAATGAACCGAGAGTTTCATGGCTTACAGTCATTTTAACTTTGTAGCTTATATGATAATCTGGCTTTCTATGTTATGGATTCTCCATAGTGAAATATGGATAGTTTTTATTTATTCATTCACTCTGTGCCTTGTCATGCTATTAGGAGTGCCCTAGGGGTCTGGAAATTTGAATATGTCAGAAAATCAAAGTCTAAATATATGTGATCTTAAGATAATCATCTTATTTTGAATTAAAATTTAAATAGTATCTACAGTGGTTTAAATACCTTATGCTTTTATTGTCTAATTTCAAAATATCTGAAGTGGAATCTGTTTTCTCAATATACTTCAGTTAAAAAAGAAGTTGTGGGCGGGCAAATAAACTATGAATAAAACTAAAAAAGACAATGCAAACAACTTATTTGCATAGTGTGAGCCTGTACATATTTTATAATCTCTTTAATGCAGTTATAAGAAAACAAATAAATAAATTATTTCATGGGCAGCCAAAAATTACAAAATAAAAGAAAAACAATTGTTATGACATCAGTCTATGGAAGATAATAGAACATTGATTTAAAATTCACTTAACAAGGGGCCA
>NW_004524601.1:15325288-15326648 GCF_000260255.1 Octodon degus
TAATTTCAATTATTATATTATTTTCTAACAATATTGTTTCTCTCAAGAGTAATTTTCCTCTATTCTGAGCCAAAGTTCCAAAGTTCTGCATTAGCAGGGGTAAAAGATAGTTCTAAAGACTGGGAGGATTTTTGGGGTGTCCTGGAGAGCTAGCATTGAATGTCATATGTACCGAGGAATTTCTTCTGTAATCACTAAATACGAGATGGTGGCACAAAAATTTACAACTTCGAATAGCAACTCATAGACAAGTGATTGCCATCTGTTCATCTAAATTGTATTCTTCCCAAATTCTGGGTGAGGATTTTGTTGGTTTTGTCTCTAAATGCTTGGTGTTCCTCTGTGCCACGTGTGAACAGTGAAGAGTTCTGGTGACTGTTCCTCAGCCTTCTTATCCTTCTTAGCCACTTGAAAAGAAGTATGCACAGGGGTGAATGTTTAGATTCTCTTTAGGTGATCGCTGTACCTTGTATCATTTATTATCAATTGAAAGGTCTCCTGAAGGGAATAGTTTTTATTCATTTCTATAAGGATCTCTATTTGATCTGCTATTACATGAATCTTGTAATAGTTCATTTCTAACTTACCCTCAAAAAGAAAAAAACTACCAATAATTACTCTCCTTCTTTTACTAAGATTAGCAAGTCTACAGTTGTATTTCTATATTATTATAAAATTATTTTGTAATGACAATGTATAAGATTAAAACATATAACTATAAATTTGTAGAAATAATTATATAATATAAAAGATATACTTCTCTGAATAGTCCACTAGCTTGAGATTAAAAGATTAAAAATGGAAGGCTTTCACTGTATGGCCAGACTAAGATATAAAGACCACTGTCTCCCAGTTCAGTTTTCAGTGTACTGCCTATTGGACAAACCACAACTATCAGAATAGGCAAGCATTTGATTTCCAAAGACAAGCGTCTCTTATTTTACCTCTCTTCTCTAGGAACCCTCTGTCTACGAAAAAATCTGATGGGTTCTGTCCCATAAAGTTGTCAGTTGAGAGTATTTTTGTGATTATTGAATTAATTTTTTTTCAACTTATCTCTTTACCATTCAGAATCTACTTCAAACTCTTAAGTAGGCTTCTAGCCAACAATATGGAAAGAAAGTCCCAGAATGATGAGCTTCAGAACTCTGCAGTCACAACTTGTTGAAGACAACATTATTCAATATAAAAACAATTGTTGAATTCCTATTATTTTAGTGAAATTCTATATCATTTGTAATGTTTATTTTTTCTTTTTACTATTTTGTATTTCCTTTCAAAAAATTACTAGTTCATAGAACATGTCTGAATGCTTAATAAAATGGGCTGTGGCAAAAAAAAAAATAGAAAGGAGGAAGGA
>NW_004524601.1:15327028-15333636 GCF_000260255.1 Octodon degus
GGCCCTGCCCCTGGGGCACGCTGAGATGGCCACTTGAGGCCGAGGGTGGTGGTGCATGCCTGTAATCACAGCGCTGGGAAGGCTGAAAACAGGAGGATTACTCAGAGTCCAAGCAGTGAAGTGAGACCCTGTACAGAATACATAAAAATAAAATCCAATAATCTGTTTAGATGGGCTATCAATAACAAATCAGGGCTAGTTACTTAAAATTATTAAAAGTTCTTAGAGAATCTAAGTTACCAATTGTTCCCATATGTAGCAAGTATGCCACCATTTTGGCCAACTGGGCAAAGCTGGGTGGTTATGTCTACTGCATACAATTTAATCCAGTACACATTTCTTTTCTTTTTACTAGTTTGTATTCCCCTTAAAAAATTACTAGTTCTCAGATCATGTCTGAATGCTTCATAAAATGGGTTGTGGCACAATGGTTGAGTGTGTTTCTTTCAAAAAAAAAATGATCTTGCCTATTGTGAGTATAATCTTGCCCCCGTGACCTATATTCTTTTTTAGTGTTGTTCCTGTATTATTTATGTCTCCAACTCTCTCTCGTTTCCTTCATTGTCTTTTATCGGAATGTTAACTTTGTACTTCTCTAATTTAGTTCTCCTTATATAATCAACCTCTTTAATTTCCTACCTATTCTTACTTCTTTGGAAATCTATAATCACATGGACTTGAATACCACCTGTATGTTTATGGTGCCCTAATTTATACCTCTTTTTCCAAACACTAAGCACTTACTACCAAGTAACTATGAGGTTTTCTCATAGAGATGACAAAAAGTTTAATTTTTAAAACTTGCACTAAATTCATCCTTCTGAAAATTCAGCCCTTTCCATATGTTTTCCAAATTTAGAAGGCCAATTGCTCTCAGGCCTACTTTAATAATGTCCTCCTCGCCTGCATATCTCTCCCAAATCCTCCAGATCTCACATTAGTCCAGAAGCCCATGCTCACTCCTCTAACTAATGCTGGAATCAGCACTTGTTCATACATTTCACTCCCAACCAATAATCCTTCTTATCTAACTTCTATTTGTTTTGTATTTCCAGATTCCTTCTGCTTACCACCACCACATGCAAAATTTCACTAAATTTCAGAGAAAGATTATCTTGTCCTAGAATAAAAGACTTTTTCTGATATGAAAATTTTTATGTACTTATTATGTGTTTACTTCACCATATAGTGAAGTATATTACAGATCATAATTAACAAGTTTAGTTCTGCAATTTGAGAATGATTCTGATTTGAATATGCTATACCGGTATACATATGTGTTTGTGTACAATTTGTGCAAATACATATACACAATATATGCCGCTAAATGAATATATAATATTTTACTATGAAAGCATAGTATAATAGAGCTTCATAATTTAAATTTATATCTTTAATTAAGTAAAATCATTACTCATATCTGTAAAGCATTTTTGCATGAAACTTGGTATAAATAAGATAATTATATGTATAATAAGCTAATATAACAGATATGGAAAAGATTGTTCTGCAATAGCTTTGTTGCTTTGATAGGGTAGAGTAAGTTGGGTAAAGCAGTGAGGTTTGACAAGGTTTTCCCCTTGTCAAACCTCAAAAATGCTGCACTCATATTAAATTTGTTATCAACTATGCTCTACAATGCTAAGACAGTGACAGCCACATAATGCCTTGCTTTTGTTACTCAAGGCTGGCTAATCACGCCAAGCATAGAAAAGGGAAGTTCAGCACAGGCTGGTGGAGCCCATTGTTATTTAATTGTTTCAATTCCCATCCAGTAATTAAGATAATTTCTTTAATATCTTTATTTTTAAGTAATTGCAGGTTCATAAGAAGTTTTAAAGAAATCTGTAAGGAAGTCCACATTCTTCCTGCAAATATTATCACCTTGCATAAATTCTGTATGATGTTAACACTAAAGAAATTGTGTTGGTAACACGCTGGGGATTATTCCTGTTTCAAACCATGTCCCTGAACTTGTTGCGTAGTTGGTGCTGCGTTTATCACTGTGTACAATTGTATCACTTTATCAATCATGTGGCTTCATCTACCCATCACCACAGCCAGGATTCTTGCCTGCACCTGCCTCAAAAGACTCCCTGGTGCTCTCTTTGTAGTCGTAGGCTAACGTCCTTACTGTCTGGAACATGTGGAATTAAGACTGATGCCTCTATCTTTATAACTATTCTATTTCACAAATGTGAGATAATAAGGATCATTTGGTCGTTCATTCATTCAGTGAACTTTTCTCTTTCATACTGACTGAAATCGTGTGGACCAATCATTAACTGCTTTTCATTGTTTAGTGGCCTGGCATACGACAGATGCAGTAGAATTTGTTTAATTATTCACCCATTGGAGGATATTTGTGACACATCCAAACCTAGGCTACAAAAGTGAAGTTGCTACACACTTTCATGTACAAATTTTTGTGTGAAAATAGGCCTTAATTTCTCTGGGATGTATGCAAGAGGGTAATTGCAGGTCAAATAATAAATATACTTCTTGTCTAAAAGGGAATCGCAGGAGATGTTTTTCAGAATGGCTTAGCTCATTGATCTCATAGATAGCCAGGAAAACATAAGAAATCTTTGGAAACATAGGACTAAGTAAAGATTTAAGCGCAAAGAATTAACAAATAAAAGGGAAGAGATTGAGAAATTGGATCACCTCGCAAGTAAAAGCATTTATTCTGTGAAAGATTCTGCTAAGAGAATGAAAAGACAGATTACAGACTAGGAAATAAATCTTTGCAAATAACATATCGTGCAAATAGAATAATTAATATAGACTACAAAAAAGTTTCTCACAGCTCAGTATTTAAAAAATTAAATTTGAAAAAGAATAAATGATAGAAACATATTTCATTGGAGAGAATACAAACAGAAAATAAGAACATGGAAAGGCATTGGATATCACTAGCCATTAAAGAAATAAAAGTAAAAAAATCAAATGCAAATTAAATTAGCTGTCACTGTATGTATCTATAAAAATAATTAACATTTAACATATGGATGCAAAGCTGGCCTGATAGCTCAGTGGACTAAAGTGCCTGCTTAGGTAGAGTACAGCAGCCGGAGTTTGATCCCTGGTATGCCGTGCTGGCCCCGGCCATGGTGTGCCCTGAGAAGGCAATGGAGCCTGGGTGTGGTGGCATGTGCCTGTAATCCCAGCACTTGGGAGGCTGAGAACAGGAGAAACACTACCAGTGTGATCTACGTAGTGAAACCCTGTAGACCCTCTAGACCCTTTACCAAATACAAAATAAAATAAATATGGATGCACTAAACTCAGAGGAGAATGGGGAAAGCCTGGAACTTCATTCATGGGCAAAAGAATTCTTATACATAATTTTGTTATGCACTGAATTGTGTGCAATTTCCAATGTAACTATACATAGGGATAGGATGCATATATAGGGACATTCAGATAAGAACACATGAGTATTTGGTCTGACAGCCCTACTGTCCCTGAGAAGGGGACACTAGACCTCACACTATTTTAAAGTTGTAGTGGAAAGACCAAAGTGAGTCACAGACACAGAGATGGCATCTGTGCGACGGGAAAAGACCTTGCCAAAACTCAGCCTGATTTACTTTGATGTTGAACTTTCAGCTTCAGCATCTGAGGTGCTATAAAGCCTGTGCTCAGGAAGCCAGCCTGCCTGTGGCAGCTCTTATGGAGGTTCCAGTGAACAAACAAATGACGCCAGAGGTGCCAGAGGGGCCCAGTTAATCTCTCTGTACCACATATGTGGATAAAGCACAGAAAGAATTGGTCCAAAGGTTAAAAAAAAAAAAAAAGAAAACAAAATAAAACATGTTTCAGTCAAAGTAATGATAGATATTCAACCTTTTAATTTGGTGGTGGTGCAATGAAAGCTCTACATTGAATGTTTGTATTCTGAAATGTAAGTAATTTGTTTTTTATTTTATTTTATGTTTTGGATACAGGGTCTCACTACACAGCTCGGACTCATAATGATCTTTCTGTTTTCAGCCTCCCCAGCTCTGGGATTACAGGTGTGCACCACCACGCTTAAATTCAGTCACCAGCCCAGCGTGCCTGAGGGTGGGGTCCGAGGGGCATGCGGTACCAGACAGTGGTCCCTTTGCTTGTCTAAGCAGCCGCTGAGCCCTCTGTGCTACCTCACCCATCCTAAGCAATTTTTTCTTAAAAAAAAAAAAGCATCAGTCTAATAGAATCGTAGTAGGGATAAAGGTTATAAAGAAGACACATATGGGGCTGGGTGATAGCTAGGTGGTCTAAGTGCCTACCTGGCAAGCTCAAGGACCGGGGTTCGATCCCTGGTACCATATGTGATGCTGGCCCTGCGCCCTGCCAGCCACCCAATTGAGGCGTGGTGGCACACACCTATAATCCCACATGAGGCACTGGAGAGTCTAAGACAGGAGACTCATTGAATCCAAGCTGTGTGGTGAGACCTTGTACCAAATAAATAAAAGATTTAAAAAATATAATTATAAAAAGACACATATGCATCCTCCTACTCCTAATTAGCTGTAGTCTACAGGGATCTTATTTCTGAGGGTAAAAGTCACTGTATATCAAAGAACTTAAGACTCAGGACAACTGATGTTAAAAATAAATAAGGGAAACTATTAACTGTGGCATTCACAAGTGAATCCCTGTTCAGGAATATTCAATCACAAATAAGTAAGTAAATAAATAAATATGTCAGTTGTATGGGAAAGATTTTGAATAATTCCCTTAATCTTTAGAATATGATAATAAAAACATTTTGCAAAATTTAAAGATCTTCTAATGAAGACCAAGAATAAGAATACAATGGGCCAGGGAGATGGCTCAGTAGAATAAGTGCTTCCCTGGCAAGTGCAAGGGTCTAAGTTCAATCCCCAGTTCCACCAAAAAACAAAAACAAAAACAAACAGAAAGAAAAAGAATAGGAATATAACAACCATTGTGGAATTCTTATTATTTTGTTTAGTGAAATTTTGTATCATTTCTAATGCTGCCATTTTTGTTTTGCTTTGTTTTACTATTTTGTATTCTTTAAAAAATAAGAAAAACTCTACTCAAAAGTATTACATAGGACAGATTTTGATAATACTTGTATTAATTTTGTCCTACATTTGTGTGTTATGTATAATATTATCATATCATTCTCAAGGATGTTTTCAGAAATCTTTTCACACTGAAATAAGAGTTTTCTCTAGCAAATAAAACAGGGAGAGAGTTATCAAAGGGGGCACATTTTGTCTCATAAAAGCCCCGGGAGGATGTAGATAAGCAGCGGAGATGCCTTCATAAAGGGTGAAAGTGCAAGGACAAGTCACTTCTGAAATACTAACTCCAATTATCTAACTAGGAGAAGATGCCTAGCACAGACCACAAGAACATACAGAGCATGCTGGGCGAGTGTGGTACCCTGAGTTTGAATTCTGGCACAAAAAATAAATAAACAAATAAATAAATATCATATACTAAGTTAACTTATAAAAGTTTCAAACTTTCTCTTATCCACTTTTATGTATATTTCCCAAAATAGCACTATTCAGAAAACTTTATTTTTTTTGATACTTTCCCTACCTGCTTTGCACTAGATTTTATAAGAGAATACCACAGTGTAAGTAAATTCTCTACTTTGTCTTTGTTGTTTGCATGGTTTCTGAAATATTCCATGAAATTATAACATTTCTCCTTATGCAAATAATACTAATTAAATATTCCTCCATCGTAATATCACTTCCAGCTTCTTCTGTGACTTTGTAAAAGAGTATAATATATCACACAGTGGTAGAGAGATCAGTTTTCTCCCACTCAATGACTTTTTGTGTGTTCATCTATAATTTATTTATAGAATTTCATTCTGGCATAAAAAGGATTCATCTGTTCTCTAAGAAGTTGCTGAAGATGCCCAGTTAAATCAACAAGTCAGTATTATTCCCCAAAACATGGATCCTGAAATGTGCCCAAAACTGTAACATTTAAAATACTGTTCATTTCAAGCTAATTTGTTGTATTCCCCGTACATTTTCTTATGCTCCACAGTCACTTCACCCTGGATGTTTAATTTGATCTGAAAAAAATGTCTTTTTAAAACATGGCTGAAGTCAGTGTTGTCTTAGAGTAAGTCACTGTATGTCTTTAGTTTCAATGAAATAAAAATACCAATTTCAAAGATGCAAATAATAATAATTAAATTCTCTCATAAAATGCTTTAAATATCAAGAAAATAACAAATAAATGATCCTCTAGTTCTGAAAATATACTGAGAAGAAATATCACGGTTGGGTATAGAGAGAAAATTTAGAGCTTATGAACATCCCAGATTTTAAGAAAGCTAGTAGGTTGTCAGACGCTTATGATAAAATGGGTGACTTTCTTGAATCTAGTGAAGTATCTGCTCACTTCTTACAATTCTCAAACTAAGCAGCTAACTGTATTTTTGATAATCTGTCAGTAGCATAAAAAAGTATAAATGCTGATGTACTTGGCCAATCAACTGGCGTTTTCACTGACTATCCTTCTGTACGTTGTCTACACACACATTTGCACAAATTGTGCCAAGTAACAGACATGGCATTATGTACAAAATTATATGCACTGTTTGTGGGCATTGTATGCAT
>NW_004524601.1:15334176-15337454 GCF_000260255.1 Octodon degus
TATATAACCTTTGACATTGACTTATTGACTTTGAAACTCAACATTGAACATATAATGATAGGCATCACCCCTTCTGATTAGTATATTCTTCTTTTATGTGATGTGTTTACATTTCAAACTCTTAACTGATGAAAGCTTTTCTACTAAAAGAGCTATACAGTTATTTTCCCATTTATAACGTAATGTAAATGAAGATGGACAGCACATTTTAGAAATTTCAAGAGTTGATGAAAGTGACTCCTGAATGGTGGGAAAGGAGCATCATGAACATTGTCTTCCTTCAGACAAGCTTTTAAATGTAAAATACTATAAAAACACGTTGAGATAGTCTACAGTCAAGGCAAATGGCAGATGGAGAAACTTATAGTCAAGATCTTTAAATGATCTCAGTAGAAGAGTAAAAGGCTGTGGAATTTGATCCAGGATTCATGTGAATATCTTTCACCCTTTTCAGCTCACTGTGACTGTTTCTCTATACTGTGCACTCATAACCAAAACAACTCCTAGGCTACTCAGTGATAGGCTATAAATCCGCACTTGTCAACATCTATTATCCTCAACTCTGAGCTGTAGAAGCTCTGTCTGTGGCCAATAGAATTGTGGTTCCATTTTCAGCCTGCAGCCACTCAGAAGATGTAAGTTTGACCTCACACAGGGAATACAGAGGACACTGGGTCCCGAGAGCCATTTGCACTGGTTGGTTATGAGGCTGAGACGCCTCCGTGAAGGGGCAACCCAGAAGGGCCAGCGAAGATCACCATGCATCACTAGTCAGCGCCCTTGTTAGACAGCAGAGATGTCACAGAGCAAGCGCAGGCCGTTGTTCAAACCTCACAGGCTGTGCTGTGAGAGAGTGGTTCTTTCCAGGCCACGTGAGGATACTGCCTTTGTATGCCACCAAGAATGGGAAGGTCATTGCTAGGGGAGTCGGCAGTGTTCCACCTGCTCTACGATCCAAATGAGAAAGTGATCCGGTAGAACATTAGAATTTTAAAAAAAGAGAAACACTGAAAGATAAATCTGTGGGGCCGGCTTCAAAAATCGACAAAAGTGTTCAACAGAGAACATATTTTTCTGGATCCAAATATAGAACAATTTATGTTCCATGGTGTAGTCAGAAACAATAGATCATCTGCTAGCTATTAGGAGAAATTATCAGCTGAGCGTAAAGCTGTAGAAGTACACCAGGAATAAGCTCACTAAGGACTTTGAGGAAAGATGAAATTAATGAGAACAAGACTAAAATCATAGTCATCGCTGATGGTTAGAGATGACACTTGCAGACCCAGGGCTGTAGTAGCTGTGGCATATGCTGGAACGCAAATGCATTTTACAAAATTTGGTCTTCTGGAGTCACTAAAGAACCAATAAAATAAAATAATAAGTAAAAGAAAATAATAATTTTATTGTTTTATTTAAAATAAAATAAAACAATATTTGGGTTGGATTGGCATTCAGAGTTGCTGAAAAATATTATTCAAAATTCCCAGTTCTCAATAATATATGAATAGATACCTAAAGAAACAAGAATTATCTATGTTGGAGAAAAAGCAGGCTATGTACATGGCCTGTGTGGAAGGCTGCACCTGGACTTAGCTGATCAAAAGTTTTAAGAACTTTTGCAAAAATGTTCAGGCATAAAAAGTTCAGGGAAAACAAGCTGTCACAGACACAAAATCAGGAGTATCCATAGATAGATGAAAATTCTAGGAACGGCCATGTTTGAGTGCTGGAGTTGAATGATTCACATCAACAAAAAACCAGGAAAATAAAAGGGTTTCACTACAGTACTTAAGTTATCAGAACAAATATTAGTGAACACAGCAACTTAAAATGTTTACTGTTCAACTGAAAGCCAGAAAGAAGAACAACCAAAATTAAAGTACAATATCCTACAAATCTTCAGTGTAGCTCAGTAAATATTGTTGCTGATAAGAGCAATAGAAACTGAAGAGTATAGGGCATAAAAACATTTTAAAAATGCTTAATTTTTCCCAAAATTGCTAAAAAATATTATCTAGAGATGCAATAAGTATAAGTTGACAAATATAAAGAGATCCATGCTATCTTGGTTACCTCTCTTTCTCTTTGCTGACACAAAATACCCGAAGGCCAAATTAAACAGGGAAAAGTTAATGAAGCCCACAGTTGGTGGAAGTTTAAGCCCACTTGCAGCAGACCCAAGACAGGGTGGTGTCGAAGAAGGTCTACAGCTCGTGGTGGGAGACAGCAGGAGCAACAGAATAAAAAAGGGGAAGCAGGCCTCTTCTCCTCCCTTTTACCGTACACAAGCTGCCTGCCCCGGGGTAGGTATCTAGCACTCACAATGTCTCCCTGCCCTCCCCTTGCACAGGCTGAGGTTGTACACAAAGTGAGGACCAAGGACCCTGCTGAGAGGAGCTGGAAACACTGTAACTCTGTGTCCTCAGGGGAGAACATGCCAACAAGAGGCCCAGGCTTAACGTGCTGTCTTCACAAAGCCTGCCCCACCACCCCCATGGCCATATGAAGTTTTTGACGGACATTCAGACCCAAATCATAACACGTAGGTTTGGCATATCATCACTAAGATGTTGAGAGATAAGGGGTCTTGCTGATTAACTCAGTTGTTTAAGTGCCTATTCATGGAAACACAGTCAGGCGCAGGACACTGAGATTTGAATTGCAGTTGCACCTGCCTTACCAGACCTGCACTTAAGGCAGCCTAAGCCAGCCAGCAATAAAAAAAAAATTAAAAAAATCCCTTTCAACTAGGGGCCAGGGGTTCAATCTCCTGGTCTGCCATGCTGGCCCCACCACAGGGATGCTGAGACAGCAGTTGAGACTGGGCATGGTGGCATGCACCTGTAATCTCAGCTCTTGGGAGACTGTAAACAGGTAGATCACTACGAGTCCAATCTAGTAGTGAAACCCTAAACACCCTGCAGACCATTCCCTAAAAAAAAAAATAAAAAAATAAAAAATATGTTGAGAGATTTAAAAAAAAATTAAAAAACAAGATAAAAATAAGTAGATGTGTGAAGAATGATTATATAGATTATTATGTATATGATTAACAAATGACTTCTCAAGAAAAAATAAACAGAAAACACAATGTGCAGTGGCTTCCACCAACAATTTATATATTTATTTGGTTAGTCTCTTTTTGAGACATGGTTTCATTGTGCACTCCAGGCTGGTCTTGAACTCACAGCAATCCTTCTGCCTCAGTTACCTGAGTGTAAGTGATTATACATCAAGAATTTAATTTCTGGGCCAGGGAGATAGCGCAGTAGAAT
>NW_004524601.1:15337554-15339119 GCF_000260255.1 Octodon degus
AGCTCAGTGGCTTAAGCTCTTGCCTGGCAAGCACAGGGTCCTGAGTTCCATCCCTGGTAAAAAAAAAAAAAAAAAAAAAAGAATTTAATTTCTCAGTAAACTATTTTTCTCTATGGGATGGGCATCTCAAGATAGTTTCTAAACAAATTCAAATTGAACAGTTCCAATTTACAGAGAAAAAGAGGAAAAAGGTGTTTTGAGGTTGAAAATAAGTAGTATCAGAGAATCATTCAATTCCATACCAAAGTATGAAGTGCTTCTTCTGATAGAATAAACTGTAACCTTCCCCAAAACTGTATATTAAAATCAAAATACCCAGTAGTTCTGAATGTAACCATATTTAAAGATAAGATATGAAGTTAATTAGACTACAAGTAGGCATTAAGTGGATTCTACCTCTATACCTCTACTGCCCTAAGTGTGGAGATGCATAGGGATAGTTGCAGGAGAATTGGCACAGAACCTTTCCTCTCCTCTCAGAGAGAATCAATTTTGCCAACATCTGATCTCCCAGAAATGTGAGGAAATGAATTTCTGTTTTATAATCTGTCTGGTTTGTATTACATTATCACTTAATTAATGTCCAAACAAACATTAATTAGTTCTGACCAAGACAACATGATCAAAGGGCATTATGCAAGTAATTATGAGAAAATATAATTTCATAATTCCTTCATTGTAGTTGATGAAAATGAGAAATAAAAATTAATGTGTATATATTAGGGAGCTAGCTTATTGAAAAAATCACATGAAAAATGATAGTGGAGAATCTATATCAATGAAAGCAAATTATGTAAAGTGAAAATTCAAATCCAAAAGAATAAATACAGAAATCCACAATTTATGAATAAGGTGAATATTAACACCATTTCTAAATCTATCCTTTATTAGTTTAGCTTCTTTAAAAGTTATAAATTTCTGTAAAGTAACATACAGAATACATTGTTGAATATGTAATATGCAAAATCATGATGTAATAAGAAAGTATTTCTACATCTTACTGAAGTTAATAAAAATCTAAAGTAGATTCTAAGTCAGGGTATATATTTTAAGCCATAAATAAATCACTAAGAAAAATACTCAAAATATATATCAAAAATCATTACAAAGTTAGTATGTTACCCTGACCAATATTTAATTATGCAGAATAAGAGGGCAATAAATGAGGAATTAAAGAACAAAATAAGTAATTGACATGTAAAGAGAAAAGTCAAAAGAGCATGTGTTCAACCGGTCCCACTGGCAGTATATATGAATCTTATAGATCTAATCTCAAGCAAAACATTTCCAGTTGATGAGGAAAGATTGTTATAACCTTGTCTTAAAATACGAAAAATACATTTTAAGATATGTAATTTTTTAACATGAAGACTGAAAAATAGAAATATCACAGATACCCTCTGTAACAAGAAGAATTTATGGATTAAAAATAAGAACAAACCAAAAATTTTAAGCAGAGAAACATGAAATCTTCTGGAAGAAAGAATAGGTAGAACTCTTGAAGACATAGCTATAGGCAGACTTCTTGAACAAAACTATAATCATATGGGAAATATTAGAGTCAG
>NW_004524601.1:15345172-15355401 GCF_000260255.1 Octodon degus
AAATGTTACAAAAGACATGAATATGTAATACAGGGAGAGGGAAAATCTTAGCATGAAATTTAAAAAATATTAAACTATTACAAATTTCAAAATTTGAATAGAAGTTCTAATTATATACATGTAGGAATTTTCCCTATCTATCTATCTATCTATCTATCTATCTATCTATCTATCTATCTATCTAGTCGGATAGTTTAATAATCCAAGTATGTTATCAGAAAAGGCTGGCCAGATAGCTCAACTGACTAAAGTGCCTGCTGAGGCAGGTCTAACACTAAGGTTCAATCCCCAGCATGCCATGCTGGCCCCGTCCCCAGGCGCACTGAGATGATGATTGAGACTGGGTGTGGAGCGTCTGCCTATAATCCCAGCACTTGGGAGGCTGCAAACAGGAGGATCACTATGAGTCTGATCTGGTGTAATGAGGAGACCGATAGACCCCGTAATAAAATGGAAAACTAAATAAGTAAAACAATAAATGCTAAAAAGTAATCAGAAAAAATTAAAAGCTATTTGATTTTACTTTGTGCATTTTATGAGTGTTTTATTTTTTGTGGACACTAGGAGGCAAAACAAAACTGACACTATAAAATAACCATGAAAATAATCATGAAATATTTACATAATATCTTATATTTACAGCACTTATTTACTATAAGTGTGTGTGGGTGTGGGTGTGGGTGTGTGGGTGTTAGTACAGGGTCTACAGAGTCTCACTACACAAATCTAACTGGTAGTGATTCTCCTTTTTTCAGCCTCTCAAACACTAGGATTACAGGCACCAATCACCACGCCCAGTCTTCGTTATAAATTTTTAAAGCATTAATTAGTTTGTCATCAAGTTAAGTGCATTTGTTCATTGAACTATTTCTCTTAGTTTCCCATCTATCCCCTTTGCTACAGCATTTTTCAGTTACTGTTCATTTCAGCTCTATTAATTATGTTTATTGTGGCCCTTCTTATCTGATCTCAACTTCCGTTGTCCCCTTTAATCTCCATGTATTGAATTTTTCCATTCTTGGACTACAGATAAGGAGAAATATCTATATAATTTGAACTTCTATTCAAAGTGCTTTTATGTTTTCCAAGTCACACTCCTATTCACTTTGAGCATTCTATTGAGATGGAGTCACTCATTACCAAGCACACCTACCCCTACTTAGTATCCCTAACAAGCGCTCTGCCCACCTCCATCTACCTCATTGGAATAGCTGCTTAACACACAGACCACCACAACATGTCTTTATAATGCTGGAATATTTTGTTCTTGCTTCAATCTCAACCCTGCTATGATACAAAGACTGTTTAAATATGAGTGAAATAGGTACATATTTTACTACCAGGTATATTTTTAATGGTGGTAGTATTATTTTACTTAATTTTTATTTTCAGTATCCAGATCAATGCATTTAATTGGCAACTAATAGAACACACATGCAGTTACACAATCAAACCTCAGAAGCCTTGTGCATGTTGATGAACTTGCTGAGTAATACATGAATATGTCTTTCTGTTTTTCATACTTTCTGTGATCTAGTTCATGCCAAGTTTTACAACTTCCTGTTTGTTTTTCCATTAATTTTATTGAAAAACAAATACCAATGAGACAGTTTCAAACAGTTTAGTACAACAGTTACAATAATTAATACCTTGCATATTGTTTTCTTTATAGTAGTTATTCATTGTACAAGATGCAGACATGGTATTCTGTCCAAGCACTATTAGTACAAATCTTTCTTCTCAGTGAATTAAGACAAAGTAGCTGTATATGTATCCTAACCATTTTATATATACAGATACAAAATGGTTTTTCATTTATATCCCCTTTTTCTGTTTAGATTTGTCAGAGATGGGTATTCCATTGCCATTTAAATATTTTAGGTGCATGAATTCAGCAAAATATTCCAATATAGTCCAGTAGTCCATTTACCCTGAGGGGATTTGGCTGACCTTGTCAGATACAGAAGTTACAGTTCTTGTTATATAGGTCTTGCTTTATCTTGGTCTTAACCATCCTACAGAAAAGTATAAAAACAAGGTATAAAAAGTAAAGCCATATTAGTATGCTGAGCTGTGAAAGGTTCAAGTCTACAACTTCTGACATTGCCAGTCCTATGGACAACCCACGACTTCCTGTTCTCACTTCTTTTGCATTCTTTCTGAGGTTTCTCAGCGGCTGTTTCACTTATATAACTTTCTTCTTGTCTTTATGCCACTGAGCCATCTCTCCAGGTCCTGTTTTATTTTTTTCAGGTATAATCTATTATTAATCTTTGCAAAAGCTTGGAGATTCATCTTTTAACCAATATCTGTATGTACATTCTAAATCTACCAGTGAAGAGCAATTCTAGTGTTTTGATAAAGGTCTTTATTCTTGCGTCACTGTCTTCCTTAGGCTTTCTTTTGAAGTATTGTGCTCAATCAGCTTTTGCAAGTTTTTTGTATTTCAGTATCTGGATGTTTTTGTCTTTGTGTGTGTGTCATTTAATTTTTCCACCTCGTATTTTTTAATTAATCTTTCTTATAGCTCAAATCTTCTGACGATAAATTCCTTCCACTCTAATTTGGCAAATAAGCTTTTTTTTTTTTTTGCTTTGTATGGCATTTCAGCACAGTGTTAATTTGGGGCTTGGATATTTTTCTTGTGTTATTTTAAAGAAATCACAGCATTGCTTTGACACATACAGTTTCAGATTATAAACTTGCTATAACTCTTATCTATGCTTTTCAATACGTAACTTATATAAATTCGTTTTTCCCTCAGTACTTCTCTATGCCTTTGATTTTTCAGCATTTTAAGTAGGCTGTGTGTGGATGGTATGTGTGTGTAGCTGTGTTTATGAGTTTTTCTTACTTGGGCTTCACTGCGATCTTGGGACCTCAAGTTTAATGTCTTCTTCATTATTTTTTTGGATAATTTTCAGCAATTATGTATTTAAATATGTATTGATTAATGTCTTTCAAAGAGACTGAAATGCTAGGAAATACATGCTTATTAATGCAAAAGAATTTGTTAGGTAGGCTTACAGGGTCTAAGGCAGGGAAGCCCACAGTGATTGTGTGCATGGTGGAGAGCTACAGAACTCAAGAGTTGCTCAGCCAGAGAAGGTGGGACTCTCAGAGCTAGAGATATAAACAATGCAGCATAGGAGATCTGGAAGCCTCCTGAAGAGTTGCTAGGATGAATTTTGATAGGAAGTCTGAAGGAGCTAGAGTCTGATGTCCACACAAGTAGCAGAAGATGCTCTGGCTTCAGCAGAATAGAGTTCTGCACAATGCACACTAACTTCCTTTGTTCCCACGGGTTAAAAACTAGTTGTTCGATTTCACCCACACTGGGGTTGAGTCTTCCTCCTACACTTTCCTAGTCTACATGTTTATAATCCACAGACACAGCCAGAACCACACTGTACTCCTCTGCTAGATGTTTCCTAATCCAGCCAAGTCGCATATCTTGATTAAATACTCATACCATTTTTCTTTTCCCTAATTTTCTCTTTCTCTCTTCAGTCCTTGCAATCACATATCTTTTCAAAGGTCCTTTATTTCTTTTTAATTGACCCAGACATTTGACATGTCTCATTCGAGTTTTTCTGCATTCTTTCTCCATGTATTTCAGTTTGGCTAATTATTAATGATTTATCTTCAAGTTCCTTACTTCTTTCTTCAACTGTTACGAGTACACTTCTGAGTACACTTTCAAAACATCTGTCTTTTATCATAGCTTTAATGTCTAGCATGCTTACTTGACTTTGATGTTTTCTCTTCTCTCAGAATTTTCCATCAAATAATTAGTATTTTACATCTCTTTCACATGAGCCTTTAACATATTGATAATAGTTATTTAAAAGTATTTCACAATTCAACATCTGAATCCATGTATAAATCTGGTTTCACTGTTTGCTTTACATCTTGAATAGGGATTGAGATTTTGTGCACATTTTCATGTTTCTTATAATTTTATATTGAATTTAGAACACAGAATTACAGATACAAAAGAGCAAAAACTCTCCAGAGGTAAAAGACATTAACTCTGAATAAGGCATGCTTATTTTCTGCTTGGTGGGGATTATGAGGATTATGTCATTCTCGTTCAGATCTCAGCTGGGCTAGTGGTTTTGTTTCTGTGGCGCAAAACATTTTTTAGTTATGTTCTATGGCTATGAATGATAAAATTAATATTTCATCATCAAAGTGATGATTTCTTCTAGTGTAACACGTATGCAAAACATTTTTGGTCATATTCTATGGTGAAAGATTATAAAATTAATATTGCAAAAATTATCATTCATGTTCCCACCTTAATATTCAGGGAATTATTGTCATTTATGTCATAAACTGCGTCTCTGTTCCTGATTGTAACATTTTCTCCTCAGTGCTAGAATAATCTCATTTTTGAGAGTGTTCTTGGTATCTAACTGTCGGGAATCAGCAGATGGAGTTTTCTGTTAACATTTTCATCCTTTTAGGTAATGTCTGTTACATTTTCAAAATTCTTACTCCAGATTCAAATCAAAGCAAAATTTCACATTAAGTTGTTTGTATTTCTTCTTTGACCTGAACGTCTATATTTCCTCTTGTGAATCTCATAAAGCTTCATTTATTCTCTTATTGGTGACCTTTACATTTTATGATGCAATTAAACATTCTACTTTTTCTATGCAATATGGAAATATAGGGCCTTATAAGTGAGTCCTAGATACATTACAGTTCCAAAAGCTTTAAGCTGCAATGAGTTGTGCAGAAATATTCAGGAAAGAAAAAAAATTAATCACCAAACGCATGATGCATATTTGAGGATTTGTGTGCAGAATTTGGCATCAGTAGTTTATATGTTAAAATATTCATTCTAAAATTGAACTAGTTCATAGCCAGAAGAGAGTTGGAGACTGAGTCATAAATTGTCTTCCTAATTTATTGGTTTCATATTTCAGACTCAGTATTTTATTAAATTAGACATCAGGGTCACTGTAAGTAGGAAAAGTTCTATTTTTTTTAAAAGGTCTCCTATCTCATAAATTTTTGCTGATCCCACAATAACAATATAACTTATTTCCTTACAAAAATCCTGTTGTTTAAAAAATATGTAGAATGAAAAAAATGTAGAAAATAGATTGATGTTTCTCAGAATCATAAGAATTGAACACCTCCATTGTGAACACATTCCAGGAGTGCATGGAACCTATTGCAAATTATGTCTGCACTTGCTATTCCTCCCAGGTAGCATTCTTGTGCTACTCACTGGCATATAATATAAAAACTTTAGCTGTGGTCGATAAAGAAAATTTAGAAATGTGCAAATTCTGCAAATCCTTCCTCTATGATCAGCTTTGAAACTTTTCCTTTCTACACAAATGTTAGGAGGCTTTCAGGTCTTTTGAAGAATTTGTTTGTTTGTTTTTAAAGATTTATTTATTTATTTGGTACAGGGTCTCACTCCTGGTAGTGATTCTCCTGTCTCAACCTCCTGAACTCTGGGATTATACGTATGTACCACCATGCCCGGTTGTGACGACCAGTTTAGTGCACTCAGAGATGGGGCCTGTGCCACACATGGAGCAGGGGATTGAACCTGGTATGCTGCTTGCCTAAGCAGGTGTTTAGTCCACTGAGCTATCTCGCCAGCTGCCTTTTCTAAGCTTTATGTTATGTTATATTTGAAAAAAATGTAAATAGTCTGCATTCAGAAATTGACAGAAATATGCTATCTTTAGCTATGTTCTTTAGCTTTAATGTGTCTTGCTCACGAATCAGCCCTGCCTATTCCTTTCTGTTGAAGACAGATCTTTTCAGCAGTTTCTGGCAATCTAAATGTCTCTATCATGCCTTTATTAAGGGCCTTGCCTCAGGTAGATTGGATGGCCTTCTCGTGTATGACAACAATGTAGTAATAAACATGAGCATTCTATAGATACAGCAGTTGGTGAAATACATAATCTGCTTTCTTGCCATTATAATTCTTTGGCATTTCCACCCCGATGAAATGGTCCAACTAATTGATGAGTAGGCAGTTTGCCACTCAGACAGATGGCGCTGACTGTCGCCCAGAGACCATGGGCAGGCCAAAAACTGCTGGTGTTGACAGGCTTTTCACATATAAAAAATCAAATGTCTGTCAGTCTCTTCCTAAAATATGTCATCCTAATCCAGTATTTATTGGACTCTGTTCTAATACAATTTTTTTATTCTCATATGAAGAGATTATAGAAGAAACATTGTAATAAAAAAGTATCTTTGGGCTTCCTTTTCTAAAGAAAGTGCCAAAATTTTATTTTCAACTGTAATACATTTAAACAACAAAACAAAATTCTAATCCATGACTTTTATGGTACCTGCCAGACTTCTCACTAGAATACTGATATTTGTCCTTTAAGCCAAAAGAAGTATCAATCATAAGCTTAGCAATTATTCATTGTGATGTTATCTATATTTCATGAATATAAAACACTTAAGATTAGTTTTTAGTAATATTAATTTTGGTACATAATAAATTTTAATTATCAGACACTCAGAAATGTTTCTTTTCTCATACTTTTTGAGGCAGTGTCTAGTAAGTAGAGAAAATAGTCATTGATAGAATTAGTGAGCATGTCTATTTTGAATTGAATTGTTTTGTTTGGTGCACAACTGACTAAAATATTTTGCTATTCAGTAGGTTGATATAAAAAACTGAAAAAAAAAAAGACCTCTCATATTTGAAGACCCAGTCCAAAAACAGGAATCTAAGATGAATACACACTTCTCCAATGAAGAAATAAAATGGAAAATAAATATAAGAAAAAATGGGGCCCGGGAGATGGCTCAGTGGGCATGGGGAGATGGCTCAGTGGAATAAGCACTTCCCTGCCAAGCGCAAGGGCTTGAGTTCAATCCCCGGTCATTTGAGAGATACAAATCAAATAGACTGAGATCCCATTTCACTCCAGAAAGAATGTTTATCATCAAGAAATCAACCAAGGACAAATGTGAGGAGCTTTGGGGTAAAAAGAGCCTTTCTCCACTATTGGTGGGAGTGTAGACTGGAGAAACTGCTGTGGAAATCAGTGATGAGATTCTTTAGAAATCTAGAATTAGAAGTGCCATTTGACCCAGCTTTACCCCTTCTGGGTATCTTCCCAGAAGAATTAAAAACATTATACCTCTATGATATAAGGGTAGCACAATTTGTCATAGATATACACCTTGGAAACAACGCAAATGCCCATTAACTGAGGAATGGGTAAAAAAGATTTCTTTCTATATACAACAGAGTACTATCAGCCACAAATAAAGGTAAACTTGAGACATTTCTAGGTAAATGGATGCAATTTGAGACCATTTTCTTAAGTAAAATAAATTTGATTCACATATGTAAACATTGCATTGTCTCCTTGGTGTGAGAAATTGAAAGAATAAATAAGGACAACATTGTACAATATCTATTGTACAATGGGTATTGTGAAATAGGAATAAAAAAGAGAAATTAAGGAAGGAGAAGAGGGAAAGGAAGAAAAGAAAAAAGGATAAAATGGATAATATGGAAACAGATTTGTTAATAGGGATTACAGGATTTGAAGGGGGGCAGAGGGATTAAGAACAAAGAGGAATCAAAATATACCACTTACAGGAACAAATTCTGTATGATTTATATGATATTTAAGTGCAGCTAGGGTGTAACAATAAAATTAATTTTAAAAATTTGACAGTTGAAGCTATACCAAATGTTTCACACATCAGTGTTATTACACCTAAGAGTTCTTCTAGAAAACATTGTTTTACATGCTTTTAATTGTGTTGATAGTTATGCACAGGCCTTATCTAGCATATTTTTATTTAAAAAGGGTCATTTTCTAACATTCTTTCTGCTCTGATGACTACTATAGCTAAATGCAACAGATGAAAACTGTTTCCATCATAAGAATTATTATTATTATTATTTTTTTTTTGTCTTATTGAGACAGGGTCTCGCTAAGAAGCTCAAACTGGTGTTGAGCTCACTTTATAGGCCAGGCTGGTCTTGGACTGCAGTAATCCTCCTGCTTCAGGCTCCTGGGTGTTGGGATTACAGGCATGTGCCAACACACCTGGATCATAGGAATTTTCTTTAATAAAATTTGTTATATAATTTTTGGGTCAATAGGAGAAAAATAACTTCTGCTATACAGAATAAGCTATGCCACCTAAATATTATTTCAGCTATATCCCAAACATACTTCTGATTCATCTGGGACCTCTTGAATAGTTATTTTCTTTTAGATTGAAAAACAATTTTATGAAGAGGAAAATATTTTTTAAGGACAATGGGGATTGGGTCGGGGAGCCGTTCAGTAGAGTGTTTGCTTGGCAAACACAAGGTCCTGAGTTCAATCTCTGGTACCAAAAAAACAACAAAAAAAGAAAACATGGATTAAGGAAATGACATAAACTTTATTGAACATGTACATTAAATAGTAATTTGCATTTTGCAATTAGCAAAAGAAAACAAGACTGAAAAATAGCAAGTGTTGAGTCACACATTAAAAGCATCAATATAATTTTTCAGATTTATAAAATTCACATGAGTAGAGCAGATATAAATATGTAATTTATTAATGAATAATCTTGGAACTCTTTAGCAGCTTATGTAAAGATATATGACCAGCTGGCTAATGATTTACAGCTATTCTATATTATTTCTGTGTACTGACCACTGTTTGAGAGGAATATATGAAATACAGATTTAACATTAAAATTGTGAAACAGAGTACATACTAAAATGACATACAAAGAAGCAAAGAAGTAAAAGAGATATATCAGAATTTGATAAAGCCATATTAAATAAAGCATAATATACATTAGAATTCAAAAATAGGAAAAAATTCAAATACCTAAATATCAGGTGTTGAAAATGAATATTTATAAATGGTGTTTTCTAATGTCATTTCATGTTAATGAAATCTATACATTTATTAATTGCAAAGACCAGACATTCTGAGAATATCTTTATGCTGTCATTTTCTGAATTAGGAAAAGTTTGGTCATGACTCAAGTACAACTATGTAATTTAGAACTACCAATGTTCTCAACTTTTTATACTATCAATTTTTTTTTCTTTTTTGTTGGAATTAGGGATTGAACTCAGGCCCTTGTCCTTGCCAGAGGAGTGCTTATTCTACTGAGCTGTCTCACTTCCTATACTATCTATTGTTTGTGATCATTTATAATTATAACATTCAGATATTATGCTATGGGTATTTACTATAGTTTTGTTAGAC
The DNA here is from genome assembly GCF_000260255.1 of Octodon degus. Classification (NCBI taxonomy): domain Eukaryota; kingdom Metazoa; phylum Chordata; class Mammalia; order Rodentia; family Octodontidae; genus Octodon; species Octodon degus. Next base: position 15,354,406 of record NW_004524601.1, read on the forward strand.
AATGAAATCCATTTGAAGTATATTAAATTTATTTTTCATATACTAGGAGTCAATAACTAATACTTTTGAATTTAGAAATTAAGAAATTATCATTCTGACCAATTAAGAATTTTGAATTTTATGTACTACAACTACATAGGATAAAGCTAAAATCTCAAGTTTTTGACCATTAAATTCTTTATTCTTTATACAACTTGCTCAGCTACTATTCATTAAGAAAATATTGGGAAACAAACCTAAAATTTTTAAATTTTATTTTGTTAACTTTACATATTTTATTGAACAAAATTGTAGCATCTAAATTCTAAACCCAGAAAATAAAATAAAAATTAGAAATATAGTCTTAGCAATCTTTGTGTGTGTGTGTGTGTGAAACCTGGCATTGAACTCAGGCCCTTGTGCTTGCCAGGGAAGCGCTTATTCCACTGAGCCATCTCCCAGCCCCTGTCTTAGCAATCTTAACATAAGGCATTTATAGCTAGGCAGCTGCACCTTGAGACCATACTTTCAAGTGAAATAAATTGGACACATGCATTTAAATTCAGCATTGCTTCTCTGTTGTGAGTAACCAAAAGTGTACATAAGGACCAAAATGTGGTATATACTTTGGGAAATGGAAGCAAAATCTTCAAATGACAACAGGGCCAGGGATGGTGTAGGGGGAAAGAAAGATGGGACAAGGAAAAACAATGAGAGGAGGAAAAATGGAAGTAAAACTTTGTAAATAAAGTGGGAAGGGGTTAAAGGGAGGGGCAGAAAATGGGGGAAAAAGAAAAATCAAGATATATTATGATAGGTGTTCGGTGCCGTATCAATAAGAGTCTATCACTTGTGGGTCAGCTCTCAGTATTTATTGTGTACAGCGCAATTGGATATAACAAGATCCTCCACCCTCGTCTATCTTCCTCTTCTCTCCCCTTGGGGGTAGAGTCACAGACTTATATAGGATCTGGGCAGCCAATCAAGTTAAAGCAAGGATCATAAGCTGATAGGTCA
>NW_004524601.1:15357166-15368273 GCF_000260255.1 Octodon degus
ACCTTCCCGTCATGAGGCTCTTACATTTTCAAGAATCTATGCCGTATGTATTTGGTTGCTTTTCTAGTCTGTTGTCTGGCCTTTAACCCTCTGTGCAGGACCTAATGATGTGCATGTTGCAATAGCCACAGGTGGGTGAAAGTTGTACAACAATAGATAAATAAATTGGTTAAAACCATACGAACAATATAACAAAGGAAAATGTGCAAAACTCTGAAAAACTCAGGGAATAAAGAACAACAGTTAGTTAATGTCATCGGTTGAAACTATGCTTAGGGCCACAATGGAGCCATTACTGAGGCTCCACAGTGGAGCCTCCCAGAATGCTAGGAGACAATTGTGTTCAACAGAATACCTATTAATCGTGTGTGTGTGTGTGTGTGTGTGTGTGTGTACACGTACACATGCATGTGTGAATGTATACATATATGCTTTGTAATTTTTATAAAAAATAAAAAGACAAAGAACTCTAAACATGAATTTCTGGTAAAAGGCAAAAAATGTAAAAGACATATCTTTTGTGATATATTTTGAAATTAGAGGTTTAAATTTACTTATTCAAATCCAACATTTCAAAAAAAAAAAAAGAAAGAAAGAAAGAAAGAAAAGAAAGAAAAGAAAAGAAAAAAATGAATCAGGGACTGGGGAGATGGCTTAGTAGAATAAACACTTCCCTGGCAAACACAAGGGTCTGAGTTCAATCCCCAGTTCCTAAAAAGAAAAAAAGAAAGAAGAAAACAAATCCAACATTTCCTGGAAAAATAAACTTCCAGAGCACTCGAAATTTAGAGCCAAAAAAGCAAACTTTCAATGGATTTCAAGCACTTTTGTATTGGAAATCTGAAACAACTTACCACGGTAAGGAGTGTGAACTGAACATTGTTCTAAAGATCAGTGTTCTCCAGAAAGCTGTGCAACAAATCTCCAGAAGATTTTCAAGGAAAAGTGAAAGGCTGGAGAACTTTCCATGTTATATTTCAAGAAGTATACTGAATAGGAGTGGAGACAGTAGACATTCTTGTCTTGTTCCTGATTTTAAAGTGAAGGCTTTCAGGTTTTGCCCATGTAGCATGATGTTGGTTGTTGGTTTCTCATCAATGGCGTTTATCAGGTTGAGATATAGACTATTTGATTATCTGTAGGCTTTTTATCATGAATGAGTGTTGGACTTTGTCAAATGCTATTTTTGCATCTATTAAATGATTATGTGATTTTGGTCTTTGGTTCTGTTGATGTTGTATATTACAATGATGATTTTGCATAAATAAAAGTATTCCTCATTCCTGAGATAAATCACGCTTGGTCGTGATGTATAATCTTCTTGATGATTTGCTGTATTTTGTTTGCTAACATTTTGTAGAGGATTTTTGCATCTATATTCATTAGAGGGATTGGCCTGTAGTTCCCCTTTTAGTTGAATCTTTGTTTTTGGAACTTACCTTCAGGAAGGAGTTTGAAAAAATTGCTTCATTTTCAATTTAATTGAAGAATTTGGAAAAAGTTAGCATTAAAACTTCTCTACATTTCTTACAGAATTCACTTGCGAGTCCATCAAGATCTGGGCTTTTCATTGTTGGTAGGTTTTTTATTACATGTTCAATTTCATTTCCTGTTATTGGATATTCAGAACTTTTATATCTTCTTGACTAAAGAGAGAGAAATAAAAGCAATATGGATTGGAAAAGAAGTGAAATTATCAATATTTGCAGTGACATGATATTCTACATAGAGGACCCCAAAACTCCACCAAAAGTCTTGTAGATTAACTACCAAATTCAGTAAACTAACAGGACACAATATCTACACCCAAAAAATCAGTAGAATTTCTGTATACAAACAATGAATGCACTGAGAGTGAAATTAGGGAAATCCCACATTTCACAATAACATCCAAACAAAATGAAATCAGACCCACAAAGGAAGTAAAAGATTTATAAAGTGAAAATTATGGTAGTCTGAGAAAAGAGATTGAAGAGGATTTGAGAAAATAGAAAGTTAATCCATGCTCCTGGATGAGAAAAACCAACATTGTGAAAATGGCCATACTCCTAATATTGTTGTATAGATTCAATGTAATACCAATTAAAATAACATTAGTGTTCCTCATAAACCTTCAGAAAAATTTTCTCAAGTTCACTTGGAACCAGAAGAGTCCCAATGTATCAAAAGCAATCCTAGGAAACAAAGGAAAGGCAAAAGGCATCACAATCCTTGACCTGAAATTATACTATAAAGCTACTGTGACAAAATCACTATGGGACTAGCATAGATACAGAACTGAGGATCAGTGGAACAGATGATGCAGATACAACTGCCAATATTCTCAGCTGCCTTACCTTTGAGAAAGGGGCCCAACATATTCACCAGAAGAAAAGTAGCCTCTTATGTAATGGTGCTGGAAAAACACTTTCCATATACCAAACGCTAAAATTAGAATTGTGTCTATCATCATGCATGAAACTACAGACAATATGGATTAAAGATTTAAATATTAAAACAGAAACACTAAATATTCTGGAGGAAAATGTAGGTAGAAGTCTTAAAGACAGAGTTAGACAAAGAGTTCTTGAACAAAAAACAAACTGCAGAGTACATATTTTAAAGAATCAATACCTGGGATCTCATCTTTTTTTAAAAGTTTCTGCACTTAAAAATACATCTCTAACAGAGTAAAAGAAAACACACCAACTGCAAAATTTATAGCTCAGTATCCTTCTGGCAAAGTTCTTCTATCTAGAACATAAAAAGAATAAAAAAGGTCCCCCAAATTCAAAGACTCAATCCAAAAATGGGCATCTAAGATGAAAACACACTTCTCACAGGAAGAAATGCAAATGTCAAACAAACATGAAAAAAATGTACATCATTGATCATTCAAGAAATGCAAACTAAAACAATACTGAGATTCCATTTCACCCCAAAAAGATTGGCTAACATCAAGACGTCAACCAATAACAAGTTCTGAAGAGGCTGTGGGGAAAAAAGGCAGTACAGACTGGTATAACCACTAGGGAAATCAGTGTGGAGATTCCTTAAAAAACTAAGATTGGAGATCCCATTCAAGTCACCTATTCTTCTCCTGTGTATTTTTCCAGAAGAACTGAAAACCTCATACCATAGCAATATATGGCACTCACGTTCATAGCGGCACAATTTGTCATGGATAAATCCCAGAAACAATTCAGATGCCAATCAACTAAGCAATGGATCAAGAAGGTGTGCTCCTTTTTATACAATGGAGTATTATTCAGCTACAAAATAGGATGCATTTGAAGCTTTTGTTAGTAAATGGATGCTATTAGAGCCCATACTCTTAAGTGAAACAAATCAGATCCACATGTGCCAACATCACATCGACTCCTAAGTATTAGAACTTGAAAGAGAAAATGGAATCTCAAGGGTACAATAAATATGGGAAAAGGGAATGAACTTATTCAAAAGGAAAGAGCTTCTGAGTTGAGAATAAAGATAGGGAAGGAAGTGAGGGAAGAAATATATCTATGTATGTAGGCAGGATGGTTTTCACAACTGTACTGTGGATTTCTGCTAGTCTATGGAAAGGGGCAGATGATGCTTAATATGTTTTGTCTCCTTATTTCAATTGTCCATTTTCTGTTCTTAACTTCTTATACATGTTTTTGTTCTTTTCTTGCTTCTTCCAATTTTGCATAAATATATCTGATAATATAAATTACTAGTTGGAAGACAACATTATGCCTACTACAAATTTTGTGAAATTTATATTATTATTATTACTTTTATTTTAAATGTACTTGGTTGTTTCAGGATCTCACTACACAGCCTGGACTTGTAGTGATCCTCCTGCTTCCAGCCTCCTCAACACTGGGATTATAGGCACACACCACTATGCCCAGATTCTGACTGCCTCAGCCTGCCCTGCGGCTGGGGTTGGCCCACCACGTGGTGCCAGGGATCCAACCGCGGTCCCTGCTAGCTAAGCTTGCCTAAGCAGGTGCTTTAGATTGCTGAGCAATCTCACTGGCCCCCTTATATTATTTTGTTAAGTGAAATTCTGTACCACTTGTAATTTTTCTGCTGTAATATTATTTTGTACTCTCTTTAAAAATGAAAAAAAAATTCAAAAAACCTTTCCATGTTATATTCAGCAAGACATGACCTTCAACACATGAAACGCTTAATAAGGCTTTCTTGTCTGAGTTCAAAATAGCATTACCATAGATTATTGCTGGTGGGTGTGAAATTTGGCACAAAAGTAAGAAAATTTTGTCCATTGTTCTACCACAATTATATTCACAATTCTTAATCTCATGTAATTTATAAAAGTACATCTAGTCACATAGTCTGATACATTGTTACATAAAAATAAATTATTCACATTCAATTTGTATTAAGAATATATCAAAATAATGCAGTTGTCTCTGTGGTTCTTATGCTAGTATGTTAATATTTTATACATTCAGGAGCTAGAAAGTGAATCCAAAATAGTCTAGCACAGGTTAGTTCTGGAGAAGCACAGGATGAAGCACACTGCTATTGTCCTTAATCCTGTACTTCATTTCATTTCATCTTGCAAATCATTAAATGAGATTCTTACTGGTCAGTAACTAAGCAGACCCAATTGTTTCTGAATCACGTTTTAATGTTCTCATGCTTTGTGAACTTTAGTAAGTAAAGTTATTTACTATGAATTAAGATTTTTAAAATTTCCAATTAGTTTGAAATTAATGACTTTTTTTCCACTGTCATTTTCACATTAAAGCTCTAGTTAAGAAATTAAGAAGCTGGAGAAAAAGCTTTGTGTTCTAAGTGCCTGTCTGGCAAGCACCTGCCTGGAAAGTGCCAGGACCCGACTTTGATTCCTGATACCTCAAGTGCTGCCAGCCCCAGACACGAGGACCTACCTGTAATCCCAAGGCTGAGGAAGCTGAGAGGGGAGAATCATTATGAGTCTGAGCTGCACAGTGAGACCCTGTATCACATTAAAAAAAAAGAAATTGAATCATTGTGGTGGTGTAATTTTTATTTATTTTTCTTAAATCTTGTTACTAGTGTGTGTTGTTGTAGAATTCAAGAGTTTTGAGAATAGACCTTATGTCACAACAACAATAACTCTAATTTTAAATACATGTAATTATGTGTATATAATGTTGGTCAGTATATATTTTCAAAATAATTGAAAATGAGACTAGCTAAATAAATATCCTTATTTCCAAACAAAAGAATGCCATACGATTAATAAAACCACCACCAGCAATGACAACAAAAAACTAAAACAAAGAGAAGACTAGAAACTCATGCACATGGAAAACAAACATATTCAAACTATCTATATTTTAATTAAAAGTGAATTCAGAGCTGGGCATGGAGGAACATGCCTGCAATCCCAGCACTCAGTAGGCTGAGGCAAGAGGATCTTTGTGTGTTGGAGACCAATCTGGGCTACAAAGTGAGCTCAAGGCCAGCCTCTAAGAGCTGCATAGTGAGATCATGACTCAAAAGAACAGAAAAAAAATAGTGGATCATCAGTGCTTATATGTCAGTTATAAAATATGGTATTTTTTTTTGTTATTACAAGAGAGAGAAAAGTAATACTAGGAATGATGGGGTAAGGTAAGGTGAGAGACAGATTTTTTATATTTATTTATTTATTTATTTTTGTGGCTGGCTCAGCCTGCCTTGAGGGTAGGGCTGGCAAGGCATGTGGTACTGGGGTCGAATCTCGGTCCCTGGGTTTGCCTAACCTTGGCGCTTTAGACTGCTGAGCTATCTTGCTTGCTGGAGAGACACGTCTGTTATTGGTGCTTTCTAAATTATAATTTTAAACCATACAACATAGTTTTATACTAAAATGAACTAAATATTTTAGAAGTGAAATAAGCTCAAATATTAACATTAATGATTTTTTGATGATGGGGCTTTGAGGTATTAACATTGAGATTTCTGCAGTTCTGTTTTTATAACATGAAATACTGAGGTATCCCAGAAAACAGTTAGCTAGTCTTAATAAAAAGTATCTGCGTCATAAATAATTTAAGGAAAGAATGACAAGATTCACCAGTGTAACTCTTAGAGGAGTCTCAGACTTGAGACATCGTTGTCTGAGGTTTGGCCTTTTCTTTGCATACAGTATGCATTTGCCTGCTGCACAATCTTACCCTGCAATGCCTTTCCACAGAGGAGGTCTAAAACTCCTCACTCCCTCTATGACTGTGCGATAAGACCCTTTTGCTTTCACATATTACTTCAGGCTAGAGAACTTTCTGTTTTAATATCACTTTAACTTAAGCAGTCCAAACCTATCCTCTCAGGTTCTTTTATTTTTTTCTATCTAACATTTTATACTCAATGCTCCAGTTTCTCCACAATTCAACCATATTGCACAACAAAGAAATTAGAGCAGAAACACAAGGTTGGGACATGCTTCAGTATGAATAATTTCTGCCAGTTATTCTATTCAGACAAGTACTGCTTCTTGTGCTGATGTGATTGTTAATTCAATCATGTTAATTTTCAACCCAAATGTGGGTAAGAAAAAAGGCAACTAGCTTTGTGTCATTTTTCTCTTTTTTCACAATCATTTCAAAGTTCTACTAAACTTTCTCAATCGGAAGTCCAGTTTTGTTTTATAGAGTTTGGCGACTTTAATGGCTTTAATTCAAACAGTCACAGATAAGGTCGAAGTGCAGCTGAGCACACAATTGTACATTAACTTAGATGGCTTGATAGGAAAAGACATGTTTATTTTGGTAGTTAATTCTACTGTAATTAATGCTGGCTTCTTTTGTGCTGCATTTGAATCTTTTAATTCCTTCCATTGTAGCACTCAAATTATTATATTCAAAATTGTGTCAAAAACACAAGAAAGATTGATTACCACCAGTAGATAATCACTGTCTTCCTGTTTGAATGTTATTTCTGAGAACAAGATTTAGAATTTATTTGAAATCTCCAGACCAATCCCATATTGTTTAGTTAAGCAAACTCTCAATAGCTGTTAAAAATCAAAAGCCCTGTGCCTGTGTGACTTAGGTCCTAAATATGGTGCTATAATCTCTCTTATCATGTGTACACCAGCAAAGTGATGCTATCATTAAAAGTAATTCTGTCTACTTGCATTCTTGTTCTAATGACTTTGAAAACTTCACAGGCAAAAATATTATGAAGTGGTAAAGAAATCAACTGAAAATGTCCTATGGCTCTGAATACAGATGCACAGTATTCTCAAGAATATAAGAAAGCTTCCTCTTCTTTCAGGAATTATATGATTCCTCAGCTATTTTTATTTTATCTCAGGGACTCTCAGCTAGTTTATTCTATCACAGTTTGTATTGGCTCAAATGTTGATAAACTTCTTGTTCCCAGAAGCTCCAGCTTGCTGTATGAAGGTGTAAGGAGGTAAACACCATGTTTTCAACAGTGCAAAATATGTAGTTACTGAGATTTGTCAATTTTGAGATGTCCTTAAGCAAAAGGCACAAACAGCTCACAAATGATCACTGTTACTACTGATGTTATATGAAACATTATTAATGCTCTAATGTAATTTCTAAAAACAGTTTCTATAAATATTATTCTGTAGTATACATTTTTATAAATATTTTAATAGACTGCTTCAAAAATATTTTTATAAAAATTCTATGGCCCATATCACCCTTATATTAATTAGGCTATTCTTCTAATTGAAATTCCTTACTTTTTTTCTTGTTAGTGTAGAAATATTTGGAAAAATTGTATATTCTCTGAGCTGTTTAGGTCTAATTTTTCAGTTCAACTATAGAGAATTTGAACTCTTTAAGTTAGCTTTGGTATGCTATCTTTTGCTGTAAAACAGAAATTAAAAAAACACATTTGAAGTATTGAGGTGAAATAGACTTTGTATATCTTGAAGAATTTCAACAAATATTTTCTCCTAATACAGTTTCATCAAGTCAGGACATTAATGATATTTTAGAAAACAAATGTTTTACACTTGTCCTACTCACTCCCATTTTTAGGTTTTCTTTTCAAGCTATTACTTTTTAAAAACTAACCGACAGTTAAGCTCAGTAAATTTCACCTAATCTTTCTACATGACTTTTGACATTTCAGATTTCCTTTTTTAATTCATTTTACAGAGAAACAAATAGCAATGAGACAGCTCAAAACTGATTAATAAGACAGTTTCAATAATTAACACATTGCATATTGTTGTCTTTGTAGTGGTTATTCATAGTACAAGATGCAGACATGATATCCTGTCCAAACAGTATTAGTACAAATTTTTCTTCTCACTGAATTAAGAGAAAGTAGCTGTATATGTATCCTAACTATTTTGAATATACAGATACAAAATGGTCCTTCATTTGAATCCCCTTTTTTGTTTAGTTTTTTCAGAGATGGGTATTCCATTGCCATTTAAATATTGTAGGTGTATGAATTCAACAAAATAATCCAATATAGTCTAGTAGTCCAAAATAGTAGTGGGTTATCCACAGGAGTGGCGAGGTCAGAAGTTGTTGACTTGAGCCTTTTACAGCTCAGTGTATTAATATGGCTGTACTTTTCATACCTCGTTATTATACTTTTCTGCTAGATGGTTAAGACCAAGGTGAAGCAAGACTTTTATAACAAAAAATGTAACTTTCTTATCTGACAAGGTCAGTCAAATCCCCTCAGAATTTAGCCTGAAACTCTGTACCACAGTTTGTAGATCCTTTGTGAGTGTCAGCCATGTGGATGAGTCACGGCTATTGCTTGACCAATTTGCTCTCTGTGAAAGCCTGAGAGAATGTTTTCTCTCCATATGACTCTTCTTAGGCACACTCTACATCATTGATCACTTTCCTCTGTGGCCCCATAATCTCCTTGATCTTTAGTAAAAAGAATAGTTAATAAATAGGCAAGGTTGAGATCGACAGTTTCTTCTGATGAGCATCAGTGAATAATTATTTACTTTTGCTTTGAGGAGTCATGAAACACTCTTTAAGGCAACTGAGCTCTTCTTGTACAAAAACATTAGCCCAAAACAATACATAAGTATAAAAATGTGTCCTTATAAAACTTTATTAGTAGAAACAAATAGAAGCTATATTTAGCTTAAGTCTACATAATATATGGGTCTCTGATAAAGATTATTTGAGCAAAATATATACACTTAGCAATTATACGAATATTTATTTATTGTAGTCATGATGCTACTGTTGAGTTTTTAAATATTTTATTAATACATATCGTTTAAAATGGGCACATGCAAACACGTAGTATAATAGGTTTACAAAACACTTGCATCTATATAACTAAAAGAAATGAATGAGTTAATATTTTTTCTTTATGTTGTCAGAACTTTCAAAAATGCATGTAACATCAGAGTGTTGGGCACAATTGCTTATGTCTGATACACAGTAAAATCTGAAGAATAAATATGCCTTGAAAGTATTCCTGGGGAATTGCACAATATTTCCATTATCCAGTCCCTCAAGTGTTATTTTAGACTTGAAGATATTCTATGGAGAATTAACAACAAATTGTCTTAGAGCATGTATTATTAAAATTGCCTCAGTGACCTAAGATGGACCTGGGTGAACTTCTACTTCCTGGAAACCATGAACTAAAATAAAGTACTTTCTGAGGTGTGAAATCTTTCCACTTTGCCTGCCAACCTTGCAAAGCTGCCATATATCTAAACCCTCTACAACTTCTCCGGTAAGAACAATAACTTTATGTTTATTTCCTGTAATGTTTTTCACATAGCTTCTCAGAAACCTTACATTAACGAACACTTATTTTTCCTCCTGAATATTCAAGATCATTCTTTCAGTGAGATCTTTCCCAGAAGCTCTTAGTCGTGATGAATTCTTCCTGAATTAACTAAAATATTTATCTTCATATAAACAGTATGTACCTGTATTTTATAGATGGCCATTTATTTCTGGTTTTCACTGACCTTTTTTTTCTAGAGTTCTCTCAAATATACATAACGTTTCAATCACTAATTCAGATGAAAAGAAAGACAAATCTTTATTTTTAGAACCGGCTTCTAATTTCTGACTCAGCCCTATGTCTGTCTGATGATAGATAACTGCTTCCAGTCAAATTTAGTCCAATCTAGGGACTAATGAATCAAATTGAGATATATAAATTAGTCACAGACCAGTTAAAACTTTCCATTCTTATTGTCTACCCTGGGTCCCAGGATTCATATTCATGAAGGAGGGAAGTGACTGGGAAGGGGAAGTCCTGCACACACCGTTTTCAAATAGCACAGGGCCTGTGAAGGTCTGGCTCAGTTCATAAGCTGTAGTATCGAGATACAGCTTCCCATTTTCAACAGGAAAAGCTCCCGAGCAGTTGGGATAGTGCCAAGTTCAAGTCCTGCTGCCATTCACGCCACTGGCAATTCTAGTCTCACACAGGCTCATCTGGTGCCTGAGACCTCTGGAGACACAAAGGTCTTAAGATGTTCTCAATCACTTTCCCGACACCAAGACTCTTCTGTTTATGGCACGTCTCTCTTTTCCCTATATCTGTTGATGTGATATTCACATAACACTTACCATTCGCTAACTACATCCTGGAAACAATGATTGAGGAAAAATTTATTTTACTCCAAGTCCAAAATGTTAGCAGGTAAGGGTGCAAATGATGAAAAGATTCCTTAGTTTCCCCTTTTCTAAGGTTGTGTTCTGTTCTATTTAACAAGAAAATAAGGAATTAATAATGAAAGTGAAATTTATTCTTCTGGTTTATACAAGACATGAAAAAAATTTATTCACTTTAATGAGAAAAAAGATAAAATAGTGATGAAACACTATTTTATGAAACAGTTTCGAAACAGGTTAGTAGGATGTTTACGATAATTAATACATTACATATTGTCTTCATAGTAGTTAGTCAGAGGACAAGATGCATACATTATACCTATCTAAACACTATTAGTACAAACTTTTATTCTCAGTGCACTAAGAGAAAGTAGCTGTATATCTATGCTGACTCTCTTGTGTATACATATATATTTTTTTCCTCTCCCCCCTTTTTTCCCCAAAACACTGTCTTTTATTTACACTTTTGTGAAGTTAGTAATGCAAGACAGTGGGTTGCTTAGAAACTGATAGAAAACCTTAATCAGACAGGATGTTCATGTCAGGAG
>NW_004524601.1:15375429-15376038 GCF_000260255.1 Octodon degus
CATCTTGTACAGCAATTAACCACTAAGAAGAATATATGCAGTGTATTATTTGTTGAAACTGTACTTCCGTTTTGATTTGAAAGTGTCTCATTGCTATCTGTTTATCAATAAAACTTTGAAAAACATAACAATCTATCATAAGAATACCCAGTGAGGAAGACAATTCCTGATGCTTCTGGCTCCTCGAAGTTATTACTCAATTTTCTGAATACTAAAATTTCCTGGTTACTAAACAAAGAGTCCTCAGACAGTTGTTCTCAATCTGCAGAAGAGCTTCCTTACACTGCTCTATAAAGTTTTATGAACTGATATCAAAATTGCATTATCTAGGTTACCTGAAAGAATGAAAATGTACTACTACAAGTTTCCATTATATTATAATGGAAGATGAGTTAAGTATACCATCTATACCATCCAAAACATAAAATAGTAAGTGTTTATTGAAATGAATACTGTAGATAACATTTGTTTATTACTTTTTTATTGTACTGAGTTGTGGGTATGAAGCTTGTACGTTCAGCTACACGGTTGCCAGTGGTGGAGGTTGACTATCACATGGTAGGAGATAGAAAAATCATCAGGGCCTTGCAGTGTTGACCAACTTGCACT
>NW_004524601.1:15377013-15378226 GCF_000260255.1 Octodon degus
ACTATCCTTGTAGCCCCTCTCTTTCTCTAATTTTTGGTCTGCAAACTTTAGCTGTTAAGTATCCAGAAGAGATGCTTAGTGATATTATTACCCTGTAACAGAGACAGTTAAACTTAATACTATTATCTGTCTGAATATCAAACACCTTACATGTAACATGGAACTGCTATTTTCCAGCAACCGTGGATTTTCTGAAATTTAAATTCATATGGAATGTGAAAAAATTGCACATTTTTACACAGAAATTTAGAAATCAAACTATATACAACATTGTAGCTGGACTGTAATCCCGGCTCTGGGGAGGCTGAAACAGGAGGATCACTATGAGTCTGAACTGCATAGTGAGACCATGTGCCAAATAAATAAATAAATAAATAAATAAATAAATGTAAAAAAAAAGTAGCGAGGAAGGAAAAGTAGGTAAAAAGTGCAGTGAGGGAGGCACACTTAGGACATGAGATCCAGCACACAATATATAGCGCAGGTCTCAAGGGTAAAAAAGAGGTTCAGCTTTTGGAATTAAACTCAAGATGTCCATCCTGTGTTCAAGAGAGAAATCAAGGCAGTTAGCTGGTTCTTGCCAGAAATTTAGGGAGGTTTCAGTACGTCAGTGCTATTTAACTCAATGAATTTGAAGGACATCATGCAGAATGGGAGAAAAGAGAGAGGAGATCTAATGACTTATTCCCAAGATGGCGAATGCAGACCTTAGAGGTCTGAGAGATGAATAATAACTAGCACTCCGCAACAAAGGAGACTGAAGTCCACTTACCAAGAGGAGTTTTTAAAAATGTAAGAAATAATGAAATATTTTTTTTCCTGGAGAAAATGAAGAAAAAATATCTTAGAGATGGACGCTGATTAGAGTGTCAAATGCAGCAATTAAAATCTATTAACTAATGTACCAATAACTATTAGATATAATAATATGAGAAGGGTTTTTTTTTGGAAGACGTTAACAAGAAGTTTCAGCATATTTGTGCCATATATATTCACAGTAGATTTATGCTAAAACAAAAGCAATCTCCGAGTGTAAAAAATTATTTTGAGGCAGTTTCCATAAATAATCTTGGAAAAATAGAGTGACAGGTACAAAGTTAAAGTTAATTGTATATTTATTTATCTGTCTGTTTTTGATTAGAGGACTTTCCTGAGTAACCAGATGAAAGCTCTGGTTGATTCAAAGAGTGGTGAGAATTAATTTGTCTAGTTC
>NW_004524601.1:15379951-15380880 GCF_000260255.1 Octodon degus
AAAAGTACGAAGGTCCACAAATGTGAGATTCACAAAACAAATGAAGAATTTCTTTGAGAATGTGTGTACCTGTGTGTTAGCTTTTTATCACTACAAAAACTTAACATAGATAACCAATTTCTGAAGAAAAAAGTTTTAATTTGGCTTACAATTTCGGAGATTCAAGTCTGAGATGGGGCAGACCTATTGCTTTCAGTCCTGTGGTGGACGTTAGATAAGGCAGGCAAAGTTCCTCACCTCATAGCCAGGAGGACAGACAAGTGAAAAGTCTCTATTCTTTTGAGGGCACAAACCCAAAGACCTAAAGACTTCCCATAAGACTACATTCCTCAAGGGCTCTCCTACCTTTATACAAAGATAAAAAACAAACCTTAAACACCGAGGTGGGAGACACTTAAAACCCAACCAGCACTTCCCATTTTTGCTCTCTACCCTGTTGCAAATGGTGCAAACCATGCATGGCCCTATGTACTGATGATTAGCCATAAGAATATAGTTAAAAACTGCTAATTAGTCATATGTATGTTGTATTTGTTTATTTTTTATTATCTAAAAAGAATACAAAACAGTAATTAAAAAATTACGAATGGTATGGAACTTCACCAAACAGAACAAATAGAGGTACAACAATGGTTACTGTACCTGCATAATCTTGTCTTCAAATTAGTTGTTCAGATTACTACACGTAACCATGCAAAATTGGTTTTAAAGAATTATGAGAAATGTAAAAGAACATAAACAAAACCGTCATCAACCGCTCCTCTCTCTAGACCAGCAGAAGACAGCAGTACAGTTATCTAAACTGCATGCATAAGCATACCTCCTCCTGCTTCCCTCTGTCTACTGTCTTTTTCTTCATCCAAGTGATTCCTTACATTTGAGCAGATTCTTTTACTTTTAGTCACACTAGTGTAAGCAGCTAAAAGAGT
>NW_004524601.1:15381375-15382414 GCF_000260255.1 Octodon degus
AAAATATACTTTTTAGAACACTGAGCCTTTATAAGGGTGCTCACTGAAAACCATTAGCTGCAAATATTAAATTGCTATTCATTATTAAATTTGAAGAAATAGATATGTTAAATAGAAAGGACAGATTTGTTCAAAATGCCTCACATTCAATTACATATTCCTATCATTATCAAGTATGTTTACATTTTTTTTTTATTTTACTGAAGGGTCTAAAGGTGTTCAGGGTCTCACTACTAGATCAGACTTGCAGTGATCTGTCTGTTTACAGCCTCCCAAGAGCTGGGATTATAGGCATGCACCACTGCCCAGCCTCAATGGCAGTCTCAGCACACCCCGGGGGGGGGGTGCGGGGCGGGCACATCAGGCTCAGGGATTGAACCCCTGGCCCCTGCACCTGCTTGCAGATGCTTTAATCAACTGAGCTATTTGCATAAATATTAATGAAGTCACAAGTGATAGAATAGAGTAAAAGGGAGCGACTACTACATTCATGACCAAGACATTATCCGTTGCATGCATTCACGAGTGTCCATGGCTAGATGCAAGTGTGCATGAGTGTGAATCTACGATCACATAGTTCTGCAGTCTTAAAGTATGCATGGGTATATTAAATTATCAGCCAATAAAATTACTGATTTTCATTGTCAATATTTTAACATTTATTCATAATGTGGTAAACAAGAATATTTAAATAAAGAGCAAGAAATATTCCAGTATTTTATGTCCTTCTAAAGATAAATGGATAAAGATAAATGAAGGAGGGCCCTGGGAGATATCTCAGTAGAATAAGTGCTTGCCTGGCAAGTGCAGAGTCCTGAGTTCAATCCCTGATACTGAAAAAAAAATGATAAATGAAGGTACTACTTTCAAAAATAGCATTGTCAAAAATATTAAAGAAAGGGCCATCCAGATATCTCAGTGGACTAAAGTGCCTGTTTAGGCAGATGCAGGGACCAGGTTTGATCCGCCCCACTCTGTGCTGGCCCTGCCCCCTGGGCACTCTGAGACTGGGCATGCTGCCATGAGCCTGTAATCCCAG
>NW_004524601.1:15383249-15385373 GCF_000260255.1 Octodon degus
AGCCTGGTAGAATTCTTTTAAAAATGTGATGTGTTTTTCCTCCGCTCTTGCCTGTCACTTTCTTTCTTTGTTTCAGCTTTTCATTTTATGCAGTTTGAATAATTATGACTATTTTATGCAGTTTGAATAATTGTGACTATTTTATGCAGTTTGAATAATTATGACTATGTCTGGATGTTTCGGTATTCAAGCTCCTTGCTCTGGACTAAACTTCTTCTACCTGTAGTTTGGTGTCTGTCGTTATTTTAGAAAATTCTTTTCTTTTGTGTAATTGGTACAGGGTCTACAGGGTCTCACTACATAGATCAGACTCATAGTGAACCTCCTGTTTTCAGCCTCCCAAGCTCTAGGATTCTGCACGGGCCACCACACCCAGTCCCAATCACTGTCTCAGAGTGTGCCCTGGGGGTGAGGCTGGCACTATTTTAGAAAATTCTTGATTTTTATATTTTTAAATATGTCTTTTATTCTGTTTGTTTCCTGCTAACTTGTATTCCAAATACATGCATGCAATTGCTTTCCGAACTGGTCCATAACTGTTGCTTGTTTTGTACTTTTCTGCTTCCATTTGTTTTCCAGAGATTCTCACTTATATCTTCAAGTCTACTAATTCTTTCCCCACTCATGTTGAGCAGACTGAAGAGTTCATCAAAGACATTTTTTATTATAATTATGACATTTAAAAACTTATTTATTTGTATCAGGATCTTGCTACAAAGTTCAGACTCAGAGTGCTCCTGCTGTCTCAGCCTCCACAGCACTGGGATCGCAGCTGTGTGCCACCACACCTGGCTTCTGTAGCCAGCAGGGCATGGCTGGGCTTTGGAGTCTGGCACAGCACATGGTACCAGGGAATGAATCTGGGTCACTGCACTTGTCAGGCAGGTGCTTAGGCCGATGAGGTATCTGTGCAGCCCCCACTCCAACATGCTTGATGTATCACACTTTAATTCTGCTTTATATCTTTCATCTCTTGCTTACATTTCCAATTGGAGCGTGTCTTCTACATTTTCAACTAAAGCCCTTAACATTTTTATCTTATTTTCATTTGTGCATATGAGCATCCTACCATCTGCTTCATATCTATTTTTAATTCTCATATACACTCTGTCTATTTAGAATGTGCTTTTTCATGCTCTTGACATGTCTTTGAATTGCTTTGTGAAAGTCATACATGATATCTTGTATAACAGTAAGACAAGTGAATGGGATTTTAGAATAGTTTCATGTTCGCAAAGCCGTTGGTTTGCATTTAATGTTTCTTGCAGGTGTGGATGCCAGAGAGCTCACATTTCTCTTTTCTCCTTGGTCTCCTCCCTCCTGCTCTTTGCCCTTCTGGAAGAACTTTCAGAATCTCAGTCTGGAAGCACTTTGAACCCTGCTTCATGTGGGAGAGGGTCCAATTTGGGAGGGGGGTGGCTCAGATTTGGAGGATGGGAACTGTTCATTATTTTATGATTAAAATACATTTTTAAAATGTGACTGTGCATCTGTGCAATCTCTTTTCTCTTAGGTTGTTCCGTCATTGAACATAGAAAGTAAAGCTTGAAGCAATGAAGCCAGAAATTATTTTTCATCAGGTGAAAGGAAGCTCTGGCAAGGTGCTTCTGTCTCACACTCACCTCTGAAAGCCAAGATTTTTTATGCAGAACATTCTGGCCTATTTCAAATAGTTTCCCCTTTCTCGTTGACTCTTCACGATGATTCTTCACTGCCTTTTTTCTTCCTTTTTTTGATTGAACCGGTAATTGAACTCAGGCCCTTGTGCTTGCCAGGCAAGCACTTACTAGCTTGCTTTCTGTATATAAATCCCTTCAATGTGCCACTTCCCCCTGACACTGACACCCCATGAGATTCTGGCTCAAGCCAGTCCTTTCTTGGCTCAGCTTCCAAAATAAAGAGCTGCCTTCCAGGGAGTTTAAAGCAAGACTCTGCACTGCAGCTTCAATTGTAAGAAGCATCTTCTAGGAGGTAACGTGTGTGTGTGTTCCATATTTTTCCTCTAAAACTGGAAATGTGGACTTAGAACTTCCTCCATGCTATGGTGCAGACTGGAAGCCTATGTAAGTAGTGACATCCAACATTTACATCTCCAAAGGTCCAGGGAAAGATTTTTACCTGGTG
>NW_004524601.1:15386868-15387902 GCF_000260255.1 Octodon degus
TCCACAATCATTTAAAGCTTTCAAAGGAGATGCGCTATTGTCTTGTGGAATAAAAGTCATAGGATGAATGACTGGTGCTAATGTAGGCATGGGGCATGAGGATTCATTCCTTCTAAAGTTCAAATGATTTGAATTTTTAAAGGGGAAGAGTAAATATAGATTCGACTGCTTTTAAAGTAAAAGTCAACGATAATTTCCAATCAATCTGTTTGTGTTCATGTTTTATAATATGTAGAGAACTATCTCATATAATTTTTTTCTGTTCTTCATCTTGCTGTAACTTTCTGACAGAGAAACACATAAACACTATGTTTGAGATAAATCTGTAGTAACTTTGATATTTAATCCTGAAATATGTTCAACAGCAGCAATGACAACATTCTTACAATATATTCTAAAATCAAGGTAGTTATAAAAGAATAGTATTTCCCAAATAGTGCATATATGATTTCTGCTAGTATAACATGGTAAATTACTCACCATAAAGGCTACCTTTAAAACATCACTGGGGGCCTGCCCCTTAGCTCAGTTCTTTAAGTGGCTGCTTCAACAAAGCAGTCAGGCTCAGGTTGCTGTGGTTTGATTCTCATAACTCAAGCCAGCCAAACCTGCCCTGAAAGCATTCAGGGAAAAAAAATCACTTATTACATAAATCATACATAGGCCATAATAATTGAGCTGATTTTTTTAAAAGGGAGATGTGTATTGAGAGTCTCAGCATTTCTTGTTTTATTTGTTCTTAAACTTTTAATTTATTCATAATAAGGAAACATTAGGTTATTGAGGAAAGATTAAATTTTAACTCCATCTTATATATGTTCAGTTCAGAGGACAGAAACACTGCTAAAAATTCAGTATTTATGTATAGTATGGAAATATTTATGTAAATATTTACAATACACAAATATTGGACACTAACTTGCTCTTAGTCAACTTTCAATAAGGAAGTTCCAAATTATTGTGTAGTTTTTTAACATTATGACAATGACAGTTTACTTGAAAAATTATATCCTACTGGACAAAAAAAAAAAAAA
>NW_004524601.1:15388342-15392237 GCF_000260255.1 Octodon degus
GATAGGGATTGCATTAAATCTGTATAGCAATTTTTGGAGTATGACCATCTTCACAATGTTAGTTCTTCCTATCCAGGAGGATGGAATATCTTTCCATTTTCTGAAATCTTCTACAATCTCTTTTTTCAGAGTGCTATAATTTTCCTAGAAAAGATCTTTGACTTCTTTAGTAAGATGAATTCCAAGGTATTTCATTCTCCAAGGTGCTACTGTAAAAGATATTGTTCCTATAATTTCCCTCTCAGTGTGTTTGTTGTCTGTGTAGAGGAATGCTATTGACTTTATAACCTGCTACACTACTGAATTTCTGTATTAATTCTAGTAGCTTCTTGGTGGAGATTTTTGGGTCTTCCAAGTAAAGTATCATGTCATCTGCAAATAAAGATGATTTAAATTCTTTTTTACCTAGTCTTATTCCTTTTATTTCTTTCTCTTATCTAATGGTTGTAGCTAATGATTCCAGAACTATATTGAATAGGAGTGGTGATAGAGGGCATCCTTGTCTGTTACCAGATCTAAGCCACTTGAAGATATACTCATAGGTGAAATAAACCAGACACACATGTGTAAATATTGTATAGTTACCTTAGCGTAAAAACTCAAAAGAAAAAATATAAATAGAAAGGCATAATATAAGTAAAAGGAAAGCAAGAACTAGAGCACTAACTAATTAAGAGGGGGAAAGGAGAAGAGCTAGGAAATAAGACAGTGACACGCCATAGTTATATGTAGAAGATGGGCAAGGCAATGATCCTGAGAATTTTCAGAAGATTTTTGATTCTAGCAGTTAATTGGAAAGATTCTCACCCTGACTAACTATATATACTGATACCTGTGAACTAGGCAACTGCACAAAATATGGCAATTTGTAATAGTAGGTTCATGCTTGGAGTGCCTGTCATTCTGGCCTTTTGAATACAGGCTGCTTGTCATATTATGCCAGGTAGATGATTGTTCAAAAGTAAGGGGGTGGTGAATGAAGACAGGAGACTGGAAAAGGAATGGTTCAGGACTGTCCTGATTCAAGGTTGTATATCATTAGAATTTTGGACTTATGTGTAAACATAAGAATTATATAACTCTTTATGCCTATTTTTAAAAAATTTTTTTTCATCATATTCTGTAGGGACTTAAAGTTCAACATATCAATACTTGATGAAAAATCCCTGTTCCATGTTATGCCTAAGATGTTTCATATGCAGAAAGATAATGAGGTTAAGCTTAACCGCATAGGTTGTATGGTAATAACAATAAACTTGTCTTCTGGAGGGTTAACAACCTAAGTTTGCAGACCAAAATTAGAGAAAAAGGAGGGCTGCAAGGAAAGGCAACATTTTGGCCTTAGTCTTCCAAGGTCAATTAAGACTCAGGACATAGGAGAACTTGTACTGTAACATCACATAACTCAGTAATGTCCTTAATCTTCTGATCAAAGAGATTATGGCACCAAGGAAGAAAGTGATCAATGATGTAGAGTGTGCCTAGGGAGAGTCACATGGAGAAAAAATATTCTCTTGGGCTTTCACAGAGAGCACATTGGACAAGCAATGGTCATGACTCATCCACATGGCTGACACTGACAAGGATGTACAATCTGAGGTACAGGATCTCTGGATAACTTCTGAGGGGATTTCACTGATCTTATCAGACCCAAAAGCTACAACTCTTGTTGCATAAGTCCTGCTTTACCTTGGTCTTAACCACCCAGCAGAAAACTATAATAACGAAGTATAAGAAGTAAAGCCATGCTGTTATGTTGAGCTGTAGGGGACTCAGGTCAACAATTTCTGACATTGCCAGTCAAGCAGAAGACCCAATACTATTATCAAATATTTTAGACTATTTTGCTCAGTTAACACACCTATAATATTCAAATAGCGGAACTTAACAAAAAAGGGGATACAGATGAATGTCTATTTTGCATCTGTGTATTCAAAATGGTTAGGATAGATATATAGTTATATTCTCTTAATGAATAGAGGGATTTGTTCTAATAGTGTTTGTAAATAGGGTATCATGTCCACATCTTGTTCAGCAATTAATCACTAGGAAAAATGTATGCAATGTGTTAATTATTGAAACTGTCCTACCAATTTGGTTTAAAACTGTCTCATTGCTATTTGTTTCTCAATAAAATTATCAGAAAAAAATTGAGAATATGAACCTAACCAGAAGAGAAGTAACCTAGGGTTAGGAGTAAGAGGAGAGTTACAGACTAGCAGAGTCTTAGTTGGGACCTGTGGTGAGAAGTCTGAAGTCTCAAGTGGCAGTGAATTTACATTTTGACATAGTATGTTCAAGTGTTAGAATGTTGTTTAAGGAATTAATATTTATTAATTAACACTAAATAATATTTATTGTAAAGCAAATCTTTACAACTTGGAGACAATTGAAACTGTAGAAATTTAGTGTGTGATTTTTGAAAAGATGATTACAAGCTTTGTATATTAAAAAGTATTCAAATGTTTACAGTACATTTTGTGCAAGAGAAATGGAATAAAAATGAATTTAAGAAGAACAGCTCCTATTCATTCCCCTTATTCTAATTAGAAATCTTGAATATAAATGTATACAGAGAAAGAATGAAGTAAAAATACAGTATGGAGTGGGTCTCAAATTCATACGGCATCAGGGAAAACAGCATTATAAACAGACTACTCCATAGTTACTGCATCTGTGACACACCTTTCTTATTTAGGCTGAACTTGCATTTTTTTGCTTGCTTGCTTTGCTCTTATTCAGAGATTTTCAGCACGTTATATTTTGTAGATTACTGTTGTGTGGATTTTGAGAATCAATATTTGTATAAATTCCTTTAAAATGTCCAACTCGTGACAGTTCTGTGGTGGCCTCTCTGTGCTACCCTCTAGATTGGGTCCCCAGTCCCGGCAGCACGTGACTCATGGAGGAGTGCCTGCTAGGAACTCTCGCTCCAGGGAGCATCATCTTCCCAGTGGTGTTTCCTATGTCGAGGATGAGTGGGTTTTGTGTGACTCTGGTGCTGATAAGCAGGAAGCATTCTGAAACTGCAGGGACTCCGTGCTTTTCTATGAAGACAGTCACTTGAGGATTCAGTGCCTTTGAGCTTAGCGATGCGAATCTCTGCTTAGTAGGATAAAATAAAAGGAAGTTTCTGTTTTCTATGTAACAAAGATAACACCTTTTAGATCAGTTATTTATTCTAGAACTACAAAATTTATTTCAAGAAAATATAGGTCCCAGGAAAGACTTAAAAGTTTTATAAAACCAAAATCCTAGTTTCCCTCAACAAATTGCACTTTAGGCAAAACTCTGTCTTCTCAAATTATACGAAAAGTTTTTACAAGAGCAATTAAAAACTTAAATATTTATTTGGATAACAAGTGTAAGTCAGAGCTGCAATGTTGACAAGGCAGATTTTTAACACAGATTACAAAAATCATGCACAAAATGTACTGGCTCAAAGGGCAAAACAATACTAAGAATTAGGCTGAAATCACTATGCAAAATACAGAATGCATTAAACACTCCCATCCACCGAAGTCTTTACTCCTGATTATATTTAAAAATCTGTGTAACTATATGTTGAACTGTAAATGAGTACTACACATGACCCCTTATCAGAAGGCAATTCCTTGTTGCACTATTGAACATCTAATTACATTGCAAAAAGCATCCTTTTTTGCTATCAGTAGACAACAGCTAATGGCATTACTGTGAATATCAGAAAAGCTACAGAAATAGAATATTCCTTGTTGTCTTCAAAGTGCTTCCCACGCAGTGAAGCCCTTGCCTTGCTGACCTGAACGCTCGCATGGAGAATGTCCTGCCAGGTCAGAGATGCTTGCAGATGATCAGACTCAGCTTTACAAATCAAAGACCCAGGGGAAGGGGAGATGGCTCAGTGGAATAAGCA
>NW_004524601.1:15392337-15395003 GCF_000260255.1 Octodon degus
GAGTTTGATCCCCAGGACAAAAAAAAAAAAAAAACTAATAAGCAAATCTTGGACCAGTTGCAATTGCTGTGCTGTATATGATTGTATCTTTGCCAGAATCAAAAAAAAAAAAAAAAAAAAAAACCAGCAACAACAACAAAAAAAAACAAATCAAAGCCCCAAAGGGTTATGAAACCCCTGTACTGCTCAAGATCAGCATATCATTTACTACATCTGTATTTCCAGAATACCATCCAAGACACTTTAAAAAGGATTGGACTGATGATAAATATACACAAAATGAAAGCCATAAACCACTCTGTTGCATTACTCTTGGTAATGTCTGTGCTGTGGGAAAGCACCTTTAAGAAGAGCCTATGCAGCAAGAGATATGTGTCTAAGATTCAAAATGAATCAACAGTGTTGAATAACAATATAATCTTCAACTCCGAAGTTGCCTTGAGATCAGGTGCATCTTCATTAATGTAACAGGGCAAGAAGGCCATGGATTTCATTTTATTAATTGCATCCACTCACAAGCCAACCTAAGATCACCAGAGGCTTGGACACAATGAGATTTTTGTTGCTGCTTATACTGTAGTTTTTAACAGAAGTTATGGTAAGGGAAATCTATCTATTTAAACACAAAACCAAATGGCTAACTCTGTTTAGAGTAACAGGTAGCACCAAGTGTGGGAATCACGTTTTGAGTGGCTACTTGTGGTGCGACTTCGATGATCTGGAGCTCATCTATGATTCTGGCTGTACGATTACCCTTCTCTACAACCCCAACCATCCACACTTGGTGACTTTTACCGTATTTGAGGGACTTTATCTCTGCACAGAACTAAGCTGCTTGCTCACGTGGTAAACAGATGAGCAGGGCTTGTGATGTCTCTCGACAGGTCCCATGCATGAGGACAAACATTTCCGTAGGCCTTGCTCACAGCAGCCATCTTTGCTAGTGTGGGAAGGTTGTGAATCACAAATGACACCTTATTCCTTTCTTGCTTGGCCAGGTTCTGTGCATGGCTCAAAATCCAGAAACCCATGACATCAGTGGCTGCATGGGCACTGGATGTGTACACAAGACCTGCAGCTGTTCTGTAGAGCCATGTCATGGTCATCATGGCTTCTTGGTATGCCAACTCCACGTCTCCTTGGGTGATTACTAGCTTAATTTTATTCCATTTTCCAGGAATATCTAGGTACTTGTGCACAGCAGCAGCCACTTACATACAGAGGGGTTTTGTTAATGCAAGCACATCTCCAAGTACTGCAGTATCCAGAATAATAAATTCATTGGGTTGGCAGGCCATTGTAGCAATTCCACCCAGGACAATCCATGGGTTTAAAATACTGTTTGGCCACCTATTATAGATGTTTCTGCTTCTTCTGCTGCATTTTTAAAACCCTGGATAACTAGGGGAACCACTTTGTCCTTTCCCCATCAGTCATTTTATTACTCACTCCAAGGAGCATTAGCATATTGTCACATTCCGTGACCCTCATTGTGTATCCTTATGAAGGATATTGGTACATATATGGTTGTCTACAGTAGAATAAATGTAATCTGTGGTTTGAATCAAAGAAAGATCACTGTGCCTCAAAGGAACAATGCAGGTATCCATTCCAAAGCCAAGTCTTGGCATAATGGCTCCCAGAAACTGCTTATCTCCTTGGGAACAGTTCTCTTGCAAGGATTCCAACAGTTTCTGCAGGATATCTTGATGCACTTTGCATCTTGCACCTTTTAGTTCAGTGAATCTGGTTAGTTAGAAGCTTTTGTCCACTTCATAACTTTCAGGGCTAAAAGTTTCCCATGTAGACATGGTTCTGGGCCCACACTCCTCATGATTCAACCCCTCCTCTTTCTCTCTCACTGTCAACTGGGTTCTCTTCTTCATATCCACCAGCTCGCCTTGCACCTTTGCCTCCTCCTGAGCCCACTGTGGTGCTCCCATGATGCACCAGGCTTGCATTCTCAATTAATCCCCATGACTCATTTAACTTTCTGTGCACATAGAGAACCATGCCTGCATATACCCATCTTCACCTATATCTGCCCATACAAAGTACCTCTGGACAGAAGGATGTTGCAGCTTGGAGCTATGAGATGTAGATTAGGTGGAATGTACAATTGCTGTGCCTACTTGCTTTCTCTTTAAATTTTATTTGTATATTATTTTATATTTTAATGTACTTGGTTGTTGCAGGGTCTCAATACACACCTCAGACTCATAGTGATACTCCTGCTACCGGCATGCACCACCACTCCCAGACACTGGCAGGCTCAGCCCATCATGGAGACGGAGTTGGTGAGGCATGTGGTGGCATATTGAACCATGGTCCTTGTACATGCCTGAGGTTGCCTAAGCTTGCCTAAGCAGGCACTGTAGTCACTGAGCTATCTTGCTGGCTCCATTTTTTTTACATTTAAAAGAGAGTACAAATTAGAATTAAAAAAATTACAAGTGATACAGAATTTCACCTAACAAAGTAATATGACTTTCACAGTATCTGTGGTAATAGGCTTCCAGTTATTCAGATTACCACATAAATGCATGTAAAATTGGAAGAAAGAAAAAATTAAAGAAATGTATAAGAACTTAAAAAGATGGGGCTGGAGAGATGGCTCAGTGGTCTAAAGCACCTACTTAGAACAAGCTTGGCAAGGCATCAGGGAC
>NW_004524601.1:15395148-15397462 GCF_000260255.1 Octodon degus
ATAAATAAAAATAAAAAAAGAACTTAAAAAGAGAAAAAGCACAAATAATTTAAAAAAGGAGATGAAACAAATTAAGCATTAAGTGCTTCTTTCTATAGACCAGAACAAATACACTGTACAGGTGCCCAAAGCATCCTGCTTACATAGCTAGGCAAATCTCTTTCCCTCACTCCCTCTCCTGTCCTACACCTCAACCCATGAATTTTGAATATATTCATTCCCTTTTCCCAATATCTATTATATCCTCCAGATTCCATTTTTCTCTTTCAGGTTCTCACTGTAAGAAGCCAATACAATGTTTGCACATACAATTCTGATTTATTGCACTTAAGAGTATGTTCTTGATTTCTTATGCTGTATACTCTTAATTCATTAATCTCTGTCCACATTTAAATGTTTAGTTGACACAAAATATTTGCATGTTTATGAGATACCATATGTTTTGATATGTGGATCCACTGTATAATGCTGGAATCAAGGTGACTGTGTGTAAATTCTCAAATATTTATCATTGCTTTATAATCAGTCAAAAAACTTTCTTTCAGCTGTCCAAACTATGAAATACATTATCCCTATCTATAGACATCGTACTGTGAAGAGAACTTATGAATTTTTTCTATTTGAATCACTTGATTTAAGAAGTCATCTATGTGGTCAAAAAAAAAAATAGATAACAAAACGTTGCTCATTACACTCCATGCCTAGCTTACAGGTACATTTTAGATTTAAAAATTGTCCAAAAAGTCTCATGAGTTTCTGAGCACTGACTGGGCTATGGGGATGCCATACTTACCAGTGAATTAATCCATCAATCCATTTGGAAGTGAATGACATGGGAACTGCTCAGAAGATGTGTGTCACTGGGGATGTAACTCGGAAGGGGATATTCTTGTCTCTTGATTCTGTCTCTGTCTTTCTCTCTCTCTTTCTTGGGTGCCCTCAGAAAGGTCCTTTCCTCTGTCATGTGATTCTTACTTGTGGTCAGACAACTGGGACCAAGTCCTACGAAAACCATGGGCCTAAATAACTCCTCCTCCCATGAGCT
This sequence comes from Octodon degus, assembly GCF_000260255.1. Classification (NCBI taxonomy): domain Eukaryota; kingdom Metazoa; phylum Chordata; class Mammalia; order Rodentia; family Octodontidae; genus Octodon; species Octodon degus. The sequence goes on from NW_004524601.1 coordinate 15,396,194, forward strand.
GTGGGTGTTGAGCATCTTGTTCTAATGATGCAAAATGGTGAATGTCCCTACTGAGTGGCCATCTATGAGCTCATAATGCCTATTGGATTCCAAGGATAAAGAAGGTCGGTACCATACCTACTTGTACTTATTTTAGGACACTGAAAATGTATATAATTTGTTCATTTTCTAGTCAATCAGTATTAGATGCAAATTTTAAACTGGGTTTGTTCTCCTATGCTCTTAATATTTGATTAGTTCATTTTATTAAATCACTAAATCACTTATTAATTCATGTGAATACCTTACAGTTAATTACACCAGATAAGGTAATATTCAAGACATACAAATGGGGATGAGACAGCAACATTAGAACGTTTATTGAAATACATTTGAATGGCCCAATAAAATGAGAGAAAGAATAAAGCGAGAAATAAATTGAAAAAAAATCCAGGACATGCTTCCATGTTGTTATCTACAAACTGATTAGGAATTGGATAATGGAGATTAATTTTCAGAATATCAGTTAATTTGAATAATAGGATATGAATTATTATCAAAGAGATTGTTTCAGTTACTTTTCTCTCATTGCGGAGACAAAATACCCAACACCCAAAATTAAGGAAGTAAAAGTTTATTTAGCTCACAGTTAGTGAAAGTTTCAGTCCATATTTGGCTGGTTCCAAGGCAGGGTGGCACATGGCAGAGGGCAGCTGTTCATGGAGGTGGAAAATAGCAAAGAGCAAGAGCCAAAAGGGAGGAAAGGCACCTACAGCAGCGAGCAAGCCTCTCTCCCTTCCTTACGTTGTGTTCACACTACCAGCCCCAGGGCAGGTGTAGCACACACACCCATCATGATCCCAGCATCAGATCATGAACTTGTCACAAATTCTAGGAGTCTTCCCCAATGACTGCATGAAGCTTTGGGGGACAACTAGACACTAACCATAACACAGATTATCAGTGTTTATTTCATAGACAGAAGTGGTAATGACATTTATTGAGAATATTACAGGATTAAAACATAAACCATCTTAATAAAGATAATATTCAATAATTAAATACAAATTGCACAAAAATATTCAATGAGTGAAGCTTTCCTGCAATTTCAATAAGTAGTGACTGCTTTGGTATCTAACACTTACTGTTGAAGATTTAGAGGTACCTTAAATGTCATTAGGCCCAGTCACTAACACAGTGCAGAAGGAACCCGTCCTGTGTCTTAGGATCTTTGTAACTATTTGCCTGTAAGAGTGGGAAGTAGAGAGTGATGGAGTTTTAGCCCATCCT
>NW_004524601.1:15397567-15419042 GCF_000260255.1 Octodon degus
ATCTCCCCGGCCCCTAGCCCACCCTTCTTAATGACAGAAACTTCTATGTGTCAAATAAAATCTTCCTTACTTAAGGCCAGGGAGATAGCTCAGTAGAATAAGCACTTGCCTGGCAAGCACAAGGTCCTGAGTTCAATCCCCAGTACCAAAAAGAAAAAAAAAAATCTTTCTTACAAAATTGCAAAAATGTATTTCTCATAATGAACAAAAAAGTGTTCTGTTGAAGGACTAAGCACCTGCTTAGGCAAGCACAGGGGCTGGGATTTGATCCCCGGCGGTGCCTCTGGGAGTGCTGAGCTGACCTCTGAGTCCAGGCATGGTGGAGTGCACCTGTAATCCCAATGCTGAGGAGGCTGAAAACAGGAGGATCCCCAGAAGTCTGGGCTGTGTAGTGAGACCCTGAATGCACACACACATACACACATTCACACACACAGTGTTTTTCTGGAATTTACAACTCCTGACCCTAATTCTGGTCTTTGGAGTTAAGAAAACAATTTAATCTCTCTTCCACTTGATTCTAATAAAAGACTTCATTAGAAAACAGGGAATTTTGAATATTTTTTATGTGCTGTAAGGGAATATAATAGTGCCTCACTATTTCGTGGTTCAGCTTTCCCAGACTTACTGTTTCACTGGTTTTCAAAAAATATTAATCTAAATTATTTATCATAGAGTTTTTGTTATATCGCAGGATTTTACAGCACTGTAAAGTATACATATGTTGTTAAAATTACATAGGTTTATGAGTCTAGAAAATGTTTAAGAACATTAGAAATATTTTTAAAAGTGTGGCAAAGGTTTATGAATGTGAAAAGGGTTTATAAAGCTTTCATATATGTATGTATATATATATATATAAAATATATACACTAAAATATATACAAAAATATATACAAAATATACACTAAAATATATACACTAAAATTAATACAACATCCCTACTTCTCTGATTTTCACTTATTTCAGGGGTGTCTGGAACGTAACCCTACTATAAGTGAGGGACCAATGTACAGAGAAGATCCCAGGAGAATTTCTTTGTTCGCTTGCATGCCAACACAAACTGCTTAAAAAACTCTTTTTGTGTGACATGGACAATGATCAACATAATGAATATTGGTGCTACAAAATGACTAGTACATTGGAAACACTGAATCAAGTGCAGCAGAAATTACCCAGGGTATTCAAACTAAAAGGAATTCTGGCAACTGGAGAAAATGCAGTTCTTCAGGATATCCATATAACGTTCCTCTTCCATTTTTTCAGAGAACGAACATCAGGGAAGTTAATGAGGAAAGTTTATAAGGCAAATTGTAGAGCAATCACTGAAACAAAGTTATATTCAATGTACCTATATTTAAATACTGTAGTGAGATGTCTGCTTCCCAACTGATACTTTTGGGTCTTATATGAACCAATGCTAACATAATGACACCATGAAAATCAAGATGGTAATGAACACTTAAGCATTTTGTTATAATTGTTTGTCACATTTATTTCATGTTAGTCTATATTTAAAATAAGATATTATCAGTAGTTTATTTCCTGTGATATTTTGTGCAGTCCTACTTTATTCCTTTAATCTCTATTTTAAACATTCCTAAATATTATTCTTATGTATTTGTCTGTAATTTTACGTATTTTGTATCTATAAACATGTAATATGCAAATATGTAAATAGTATACTCTTGGTTCAATATTTTATTGAATGGTATTACAACTACAAATTCTCATGAGATTCATATTGATATATTTTTCTCTAGTGCATTTCATTTAGCAATCACAAATATTTACACTGGTTTTCATTATCCATTCTCTTCCTGCAGATAAATCTCCAAAGACTTCAAAATATTTCCACTGCAAATTATATAAGAATTTTCTTGACTACACAGCTACATTTATCACATTTTTCTCTAAAATGTCACTGTACTGAATCCCCTCTTGTCTGTTTTAACATGAGTTAGGTAACTGACATTACCTAAAATAATTATATGTCTATATGGCAAAATTTTTAAAACTTAATACTTTTCCACCACATTAGATACAGTTGTTGAAATTTTTGTTTGGGAAACATGTAACCTTGACAAACCTATGCATCTAGGACTTGTGGTTGGCACCAGTAAAAAGATACTGACTTGCACATTTCTTTCACGTAGCCTGCTACTTTTCCTTTTACATAATAGATTATCAAAGTTATTTTATACTTATTTTAGATGAGGCCTCAAGCAGATAAATAAATGGATTTTATGTACTGAGAAACCAAAGCTGCAGGCTTTGAGAAATGCTCAGGAACATTTCTCGCCTTGACCCTCTGCATCCTGCAGGATTTGGGACTCCAGCCTGCATAATCCACCTTGAATATTTCTGAGCTAGTGATGAATGGACTCCCAGACTTGACACCGACAGTCCAATGTGGACCGGAGGAGAGCACAATCTCGTAGCTGATAAAACATATACTATAATCCAGACTTTTTTATAGTTCAAATTATAACTCCATCAATGATTATTTATGTGGATTTGAATAAAAATTTAATTTAGAAATGGGAATTTTATTATCTATGGAATGGGAAAATTGGTTTTGAGCTGACCCATTAGCAAATAATAATGCAGGGTAGGATGTATGGAGCATTTACTTGTTCAAGCACCGAGTTACGTACTTTTATGCAAATAGTCATTTGAAACTGTAATGGGATTGCGAAGCAATTGATTTGGGGGCTCCACTTACTTTATTTTTAAGTGCTTGCATTTTTAGTCAATAAAGAAATGACACAGAAACAAAGTAAATTATAAGAATTTATAAAGTTACTAATTATAGAGTTAGAAAATATTTTGGATTCAGGACGATCACTCTTAATCCACTGAGAAACTGTCCTTTTAACTTGTAGCTAGTATTTAATTCCTATGTCAAAATAGATTGTTTTCAGCCTGTATAAATCTCTAAAGTAAAGGTTCAGAAAATACTTTTTATTCTTTCAAATAACAGTGAAAATATATCACTTTGCAAGTCCTATATGAGTATTAGACTCAAGATTTTGAGGCATTCTTAGCATTTGTTGGTCTTAGATATTCTTATTTGGAAAATGTAAAGTTCAAAATTTCTTTCAAGTTGACTTGAAAATGTACAATAATATTCTACATGCTTTCATAAAAATATCTACTTAATGTATCTTATCTTTTGTACTTTTAAAAATAAAGCTCATAATTCAAAAGTATCATATCCATGAAACAAAACCCAATACTGTTACATATTTTTCAAATCTTTTCAGACACTTCTTATGAAACATAAGAGATTTTATTTAAATTATTAATATAATCATTGGTATTTTGTGAAAAATTATATTTATAAAGTGGTTTACACGTCAAGAGCTTTAAAACACCTTTATTGCAAAAATTTGTCTGTGAGCATGAGATCAATCACACATTGAAATATGCTGCTTATTATGAACACCTTCGTTCACCTCTTGATTGTGCCTGATTTGACGAGTGCCTAAGCTAGAAGTACAGATCTTTAGGAAGGAAAAGCTCAGATTTCTGCAGCTAAATTTTCACTCATATGTACTTGCTGCTCATATATTTGATCTCTTGGTTTCCCCACATGAAAGCCATGCATTAAAGTGATATAATGTTAAGCAAGTGGATTGATATGTTGCCAGTGTTCATAGAGCACCAGGAGAAAAAGGTTTTCAGCCATTCTTTAAGCCTTTTCAGTGGCTAAGATAATTTTTTAAACTTGATTTTGTCTGAAGATAATTATGTCTTCCAGTTGGGGAAAACCATGATTTGGGAGATCATTTTTTACTAGAACAAGTTTTAAATATAGACAGAATCATTTACTTTGCATAAAATAGTAACTGGGAAAACTATGGTATCTCAAGCTGGGTGGAAACCAGACGTGTTCCATCAGGCTTACATTACACCTCCTGTAATGATCAATTGATTCGATGCAAAATAAAGTGAAATAAAAATGATCATTTAAAAGATCACTACATGTATTTTGACTCAGAGATGTTTTTACTTTTCAAAAATATCATTACTTAGATGATGCATTTAAATTTATTGATTTCTGAAATTTATTATTCTTCTGTTTAATCTGGTGATCCATGTTTGAAACACTACCATAATAGGCTCCAATTGCACTGCTATTTTTGGAGTAACCTGAAGGCTTTATTACTCCAAAGGAAAAAAATCTATTCATCACCATATTGATAATGTATTTCTAATCTGTGTTTTGTGACTAGTCAAAATCCCATTTAATGATTCTGGACTTCAACTATGAAAGTGTGATTTACCACCTTTATAACATCAGAACTTCTATTTGTTGTTACTTTTACAGCTGTTCAATGAAGAAATGAAAGTGAATAAGGTTAGCCAATTCCATCAACTTCTAAAATTCTGTGGTTCATATGATTTAAATATGTGGAAAATTTTAATAATTTTAACCAGGTTTCTTTTAATTTTATAAGCTTCATATAGTCAAAATGAATTAAAACTGTTACTGTGCTTCTTTACGCAGTCCTTTTTTTTGTTTGTTTTTTGTACTTTAGTACAGGATCTACAGGGCTTACAGGGTCTATAGGGTCTCACTACATAGATTGGACTCATAGTGATCTGCCTGTGTTCAGCCGCCCAAGAGTTGGGATTACAGGGGCACACTATACACAGTCTGTTTTAATGTATACTAATTTTCTTTACTAAATTCTTATCAATATCATCCTTGGAATGGCAGCAGGCACTACCATCTTTCTTTTGCACATCCACCATTTTAAAATATATGCTCAAATCTGACTCCTTATAAACTTAATTTCAATGTCAACTGAACCATTCTGAAGTCATTCAGCAACATTTTGTAGAACCTGAGAGGAATTTGTGTATGTGTATGGAAGTGAACTTATATCAAAAGTTGAGCCCATCTATTCTCAAGCTCTTTGGTACATGATCACTTGACCAAGAGTTTCTGAGTTGTGTCACTTCTCACTAGACATGGAGTAAATTAAACATACACATAAAGATAGATCAATGAATTTAATGTATGTAACTTTGTTTCATCCTTCATGATTTCTGTACATGGATGTTAATTTCTACTCTTGGAGTGATGAGGGAAGTAAGTGTGTAACTTTGTCCACCCTGTATGTCTCTAATTCTCAAATTGTTTTCTCTGAGTCTGGCAAAATGGTTATCTATTGAGAACTAGTTAGAAATACAAATTATTGAGTGCTCAGAAAACAAATCTACTGAATAACAATGTCTGGTAAGGATTCAGTGATCTAGTTTCTAACCAGCTCAAACTTAAAGTGTGAGCCATTGCCCTCTGCCTTTTCTAAAACCCAGACAAAACAGCTTTTCAAATGGGACCTCTCAAATGATTTTGATGAATTTATTTGCAATATAGGGATGTCATTCAAACACCTTAGCTACTTTCCTTCCTATAGAAAGAGAAGCATATTTTAGTTTACATTTATTAATACATTTTAGGTTTTGTGAATCAACATTTGAATTTGGGTATTTTTACATTTTTTCTTTTTCAAATCAGGGTTTTTTTTCTTTGATATTACCCAGAGTATAACATTAGTATAACATATATTAAGTAACCATCTATCTACTTGGAAAGACTCATAGAAAGTGCAAAAATATCAACTGAATGCTATTCAGTTAATTTCTACAAACTCTAACTGCAAGGCCGTTTTATTGGGAGTTTGAATAGATTTATATAAAATAAACTTACTATAGATACATTTGACAAATACAATACTTTTAAAGGTATCTTTAAATCTCTAAGTAGTAAGGGCAACAACTATACCAACAATGTATATTGCTTAATCTTTTGTTGTATTAAATGGAATATTTTCAAGGGAAATTTGAGGTGAGTGTAGGTTATAGTACGTCAAGATGACCTCAGTGATGCGGTGATCCCACAGGTGCAATGCAAGCATAGATAGCCTAAGCAGAACTGAAAACATAATGTTTCTATGAATCTGAAACACTTGCCAATAAAGAAACATTTTGCTATTACTTGTGTTCCTGCTTAGGTGTTTTAACAGAGAACACGTACTCATTAATAAAATAGAATAGAGTGCCATTTTTCACATTGAGTTCATTCAAGGATATTTGATAATATTTTAGAGATCATTTTCTTCCATTCTGAATCTACTAGTGGATATATCACCCAAGGTGTGGCACACAATTTATGGATGTAAATTCAAGTGCGCATAAATTAGTTTCAAGATATTTGCATCACTTTCAAGACAAGAATGTATTCTAAAGGAAAGAATGTGTGTGAAGCACACAGGCTGAGCTTCATTCTCACCAACTCCACACGCAGATACAATCCGACTGCCTGAGCAGTCCATAGACACGTCTCCTACAAAGAACTTTATTTTATTGCAGATGATGCAATTACAAAGCACATATTTGTATGAGTTCCATGAGGATTGAAAGTCATGATTCAGAACCCTTAATATGGTTTCTATAATATAATTTGGGATGATGAAAAAGTAAACAAATTAGAAAGAAAGGAAGATGAAAGATGGAGAAAGGAAGGAAGGAATCAACAAATTACAAATGAACAGTGGAAAGAAGGAACAAAGGAAGGAAGGGCTGGCTTTGAGGTTTTCAGCCTTTAAAGGAGGGTAAAATAGAAGGATTAGTAAACTGGAGTTTTGTACAATGCCTAGTGTTTACTTAATTAGTTCCCATGGTTGGAGAGGAAAAACTTGTTCCTCTTCCCACTAGGTTGTGTGCTGAAGCCTACAAAATAAGTTGATGAAAGGTCAGTTAACATAACTAAAGACACAATTTATTCACACAGATTTGTAGGGGTTCAAAAGGAATGATTGCTATTTTCCTGTTCTTGTCCTAAAAAATGTGGCTAGAATTAAGTTTATACAACATCACAGCAGAAGAGGTGAGGGAACATGAGGACCAATAGAACAGACAGTGATTTGAGGACAGAAAGAAAGGGCTTCTTTAGGAGAGTAGATGACCATGTGATAGACTCAGGTCCCCTCTTGTCACGATCTTTCTCATCCGGGTACCAGCTTCTTTCCTGTAACAGAAGTCAGTTCCTTCCAACCTGGCAGAAAAACTCTCACAAGAAATACATGCAGGTAACTTTTTTTTCCTTTTAAAAGATTGTGTTTTTAGGGTAATGTTAAGGAAGGAGAAAAGGGGTAAGAGTACCTTTTTGCATCTGTTGGCTCTGAAAAGTCTTCAGTTCAAAATAATTTTCATAGCATAATAATGACTTCTGTACCTCTGCATGATTATGCGTTCAGGGCGAAGGTGTCAGCTTGCTCTGGGTAAGGAGTGATGAGGAGCAGGAGGCATTAACCCTATTTCTTGCTGTTGCTAATCTCGGATCCCTGGAATTCACTTGTACTGTATTACTGAGAGGATCTCTAATCATGCCCATTAGTGAGTCATCTTTTATTACACTGACCTATTTTTTTTCTTAAGACAGCCAGGAATGACTTCAATATTAGCACAAGAATCTATTATAATCTGTCAGTTTTCAGGTTTCTTCTGACAATTTATAGGCCTCTGTTTCTAAACATTTATATCACAAAAGGATTGTGATCAGTGAAAGAAAGTAATAAGAATGGTACACATTTAAAAACGTACATATACTTGATCTATTTGCTTGAATATACTTGTATTTATCGTGACTTTCATGTCTAAATCATTCGCACTGCGCACTGAAAACGTCACTTATTCATAAAGCATTTGGGATTTTTAGTCACTGAAAGTAGTATAATCACAGAGTACAGAACCAAATCACTTGCAGTGGAGAAGGTACCAATAATTTTTATTTTCCCGTTCTTAGTGCGGCAGCTTGCTTGTATTATGAGAGATAACACACCAGCATGACGCTTTAGTTAGTGGTAGCACAACATATGGAAACAGAGCTCAGGTGGAAATTCATTTCATTCTGCTGGAGAAAAAAAAATAAAGATTTAAGAGAATAATCTGTTAATTAAAATTTCTAAAAATATCAAGCAAAGCTCTACACTACCTAGTGTCTCAGCTCCCACCGCATTCCAAGTGCAGTGTGATTAGGAGCTGCCTTTCTCTCTGTGGCTCTGCTTTCTGAGCACAATCAATTTGACAGGTAGCCCATGCGTTGCCATGTAGCAGATGCTCCCTGTCCTGTCCCTGTCAGCTGTCCAGGGCTCTCACAAAATGAAGATAAAACAATTTCACACTTGTCCTTAAAGCTTTAAGACACAGTGTTCCATTGAATTATTTTCAAATGTAGGTTATTATTTTCCCAAAGCAGATGTTGTCTTAATGAAATCTTTAGATATAAGAAGAATTGCCTAGGCTTCCTACAGCTATACGGTTGCTTTAAAAATGTCCAAGAACCTCTAAGAGTGGCTTAGGCTACCATTTCGCTAACCATGTTATATGCATTTTTCATAACATAATATCACAAAAATACTTATCTATTAAACAAATCATTTTGCTCTACACACTAAATCTAGCTTCTTCCCCTCAAACAATCCATTAAACAACCCATAATTCACTAAGGTAAATGCAGGGAAATAGCTACATTCTATAGCAAATGCTTTAATAATCTTGAACACGCTCCACTTTAATATCCTAACCTGCACTCTTACTGGTTTCGTCACTTGAACAGACACAATAAAGAATGCATAATTAAAAAGATGTCTTGAAGCTCGCTATAATTTTCAATTTACACATAGTAATAAATTACATTTTATCATAGCAATAGGTTGAAGATAAGGGTAATTTAAAGAAGGTAGAATAGATTTGAATTTAAAGAAACAGAAAGTCTTAAATGGAATGAAATCTTGAGCAGTTTGAAGATGCATTTGGCAAAAGTACACTTAAGCTTTTGATATTAAATCCATATGACAGATTAATATAATAGGTTGAAAGAACAAAAATAAGATCAGTAATTTACAAGTTCCTAGGAGAAATTTCTAATTTCTTTGTAGAAAATTAAGCCAATTATAAAGTAGCTAAAGGGGGCTGGAGAGATGGCTCAGTGGAATAAGTGCTTCCCTGGCAAGCGCAAGGGTCTGAGTTCAATCCCCGGTTCTGCCAAAAATAAATAAATAAATAAATTAGCTAAAGTAAGAAAGTCAATATTTGTACTCCTAGCTATTCTACGTTCCCTAATTTAATATTTTGTATGGTAAAAATATATGCATAAATATGAAATCACTTAATAGGCTGAATTTCGCATGGAAATAGGTATATGTGATGCATGGTGTTAAAAAAATCCTTCTTGCCCTTTAAGATAATCTCTTTTCCTGTTACCAAATTCTCTACACATTCAGTTTTGGAAGAAGGGTTCTTGGGAGGGGACATTTGTTGTTCTCACTATACCAGCCTGGTCCTCATTCAGGTAGAATTCCTCATTTCCACTGGAGAAAGAAAGCCCTATGTCATGGGTCTTTTGATATCTCAACCCGACTAGACTAATCCAGTCATTAAGTCAAATATCAATGTGTGTACGGTTATTAGGGGATTTTGCAGATGAAATCCAACTGATTCTTATGTGAATTTACACAAAGATTATCATGGACAATCAGGCTGATCATGACTTAGTTTGTTGAATGGCTAAAAGTTCTGCTTGTGGGGAAGAGCTTTGACCCTTACTTTTACATTTCAGTATGTTACATTCTTCAGTGTATACAAGTGGTAGCCCATTGGATTTCAAAGTTTTCTAGCCACCTCCTGTGATTATATAAGCCAACCTAATGCCAATTCCATATCATATGCAAACACACATCAAAATGTGTGTGGGTTGTGTACACAAAGATTGACAGACACACAATGGACAGAATGTAATCTGGTTTAAGCTTTGCTTTTACTCCCTGTGACAAGTATGCAGTTGTTGGGAATTGAGTTTGGAGGTTGAGCGAAAGTACAAGAAGTGATATGTTTAGGGAAGATAGTGAAATACTGACAGACTGCTCAATCTGTTCAGACATACTCATAGCCTCATTATGTTCATTCTCTCTTACTGATTTTTCAAAGACTATTGATGATGTTCTCTGTAAAATATGTTTATATGAGATTATTTGGTACAATTCAGTTCAGCAAAAGGTACTTATTTGGATTCTAGATAGAAACTGTTGCTTACCATCTCTTACCTCTACCACTGATGCAGTGTTTCTTTCCATTAGGTTAGTTGCCAGCCTCCCCTGTTTATTTAGTACAGTGACCCAGGACTTCAACTTTGATGGGTCTGATGTATGCGACTAGCCGTTGCAACTATTGAAGTAAGTCTAAGTCAGATATAATTTCCTTAGCAAGCACCTTGCTTCTACAGAGAAGACATATTGTGTGGGTCACTGTATCTTCTTTCAGTCTCATAAGCAGTTTTAAAACTCGTTTTCTGCTTTGGCTGCAAGAAATGAGAGTCTGCTTGCCATAGAGCCTTAGGACTTTCATGTTCCTCCCTGAGTCTGCAGTTGGCTCTGGATTCATAATAAAAATTTTGAAGCAGTATAAAATATTTGGCAATTAAATTAGCATGATGAGATATTTATATTTACTTTAACCTACTTCTTACAAAATTCATGGCTTATGATTGTAGAAAATTCATGAAAACAAGATGATTTTGGAGCCAGGCATGGTGGTGCACACCTGTAATCCTCTCAACCAAAGGCTGAGGCAGGAGGATCACTGAGCATCTGAGACCAGCCTGGGCTACAAAGTGAGCTCAAGGCCAGACTAAAATGCATAGTGAGAACTAAAGACAATAGATAGATAGATAGATAGATAGATAGATAGATAGATATAGATATAGATATAGATATAGATATAGATATAGATATATAGATGACTTTGCACAGACCATTTCTGACCTGCTAGGTAAGATCGGTTTTCTGTAATTTTTCAAACATTTGTTAATATAGCTGAAGATACATATAAAATACAGAGAGGTACAGCAAAAATTTAGTAATGTAAGTTTAATCACTTCTCCTTAAAACAAAAAATATGAATAACAGTGGTTTAATATTTTTTAAAAAATATGTTTGGTACAAGGTCTGTAAGGTCTACAGGCTCTCACTACGTAGATTGGACACATAGTGATTCTCCTATTTTCAGCCTCCCAAGCACTTGGATTACAGGTTCACACCACTATGCCCAATATCAGTCGCTGTCTCAGTGTACCCCAGTGGTTTAGCATGCAGTGGTTTATTTACTTTTTTTTTTTGGAGAAACTGAGGATTGAACTCAGGCCCTTGTTCTTCCCAGGCAAGCACTTATTCTATGGGGCTATCTACCCAGCCCCTGCAAGCAGTGGTTTAAAAATTAATGTGCAACTAATAGATGCTATGATATTATATATCTTGCTTAATTAAAGTAAATATTAGGTAGTGACTTAAGTAAAATGAACAAGTTAGTTTAAATTGATCTAAAAATGAATTCTATATATTATAATGCTTGCTTGCAAAACATTTTCATCATATATGAATTCCTCATTTTTAAATTAATTTTAATAATAAGCAGGTATTATAAAGAGTGTTTGTAAAATGTAGAATCAACATGCTAAGTTTTTAGAAATTTTTTCATGAAAAAGTATTCAAAATACTTTTTTTTCCATAATTTTATTGAGAAACAAATAGCAATGAGACAGCTGCAAATAAAAGTGGTAGGACAGTTTCAATAATTAACATATTGCATACTGTCTTACCAAATACTTTTAATATTCTGAAAAATAAAGTTATTTTAAAATAATTGTCAGAACGAATATCTGATATACATTTTTACCTGGAAATTAAATTCATGTTTTTATATGATACTTAGAGGGAGATATCTTAATTGTCACTACAAATAAAATGTTCTAATGGTAATTGCAACAATTTTGAAACCCAAAATGCTGAACCAACACCTGGAGTAATATCTTGATTATGTAACTGTAAAACACTATGAATAATTTCTTTTATTTTTAAATGTTTTTGGCAGTACCAGTGATTGAACTCAGGACCCTGCCCTTACCAGGCAGGCACTTATTCTACTGAGCTATCTCCCCAGCCCTATAAATAATTTCCAAAGATGAAAGGATTCTGAAATGTTTTATCTCATTCTGATTGGAACAATTATTACTTAATGTTTAGATGCTTCGTGAAGTAATAGTTGTCTTACTATATGATGAAAATATTGTTGTATATTTTGACATAAAATAAAATTCCAAAGAAATCTATAGTACTAAAATAGTTGTCCCACTATATTATGAATAGAATAGGTGCGTTATGGTTTAGGTTTAAATATGACCCCAAAGTCATTTCTGTTCAGATGTGAGAATCTGGGAAGGTGGCAAGATGATGGAGGTGCTGTGCTCCTCAGAGGCTTGATCTCTTCCTGCAGAGGCAGGTGGGGCCCTAGGGAGTGGCTTGGAGTGCCCTCCTCTTTCACTCTTGTATCTCCCCTCTTTTTCACCTTGCTTCCCGGGCTTCACAGCTCTCCATTGCTATGTCCGTCCATTATGCTATGCTGGCTAGGAGCCAACCTACTATGCAAGGACTGACCCTTCTGCCACCATGATCCCCAGACTTCTTCTTTAACTTACAGAGCTCAGATATTTTTTCCATTCACAGAAAATTGGCTAATGCAAGGCAGAATTGTCACTTCACAAAAATATAAAAAATGATTTTATCAAAATTTGGTTTATGAATATCAATTTGAAATGTAGCTAGGCAGCAGGTGATAAAATAAACAGATGAAAGGCTTTTAAAGAATTCTTATGTCTTATTTTCTTTATTCTGTTTCTACTTCTCACAAACTGTTCCTATTGTAATTCATTCAAGAGAGGGGCTAATACAAAAGCTCTTCATCCCAAAGTAAAAGGAGTGGAGGAATCCTAATCTCTGTTAATATAAATTAAGCACAAGGATTAGGTCAACTTTTAAAGATAGAAAATTTGAATGTTCTGTGGTATCAACATACAATACAAAGTTCCTTCTTGTAGGCCCTTCTACAGGATACTGAGTTGGAAAGACCTGGGCTCAGGCCCAGATGTCACTCTTGCCCTCTTAATTCTCTGTTGCCTATGAAGCTACCAGGATGTGCCTGCTCTCTGAGCTTGTTTGGAGACAGAGTTCAGGTCTCAGATAAACATCTTAAGGTGCTGAGAGCACATTTGTCATTCTCTTCCTTTAGCCATCTCTACATCATTATCTTTTTACTAATAGGTGTATGCAATGGTTAACATGTTTGTGTCCCCCCAAAAATATGTGTTTGTTTCTAGCGATCAGTGTAACACACACAGGAAGTGACTTGGCCATGAAATTTGAGAATTGACTAGGTCACAAGGGTTGGGCCATCATTAACAGGGACAGTGCTCTTCTAAATGGGATGCCAGGGGTCTTCCTGTCCCTTCCATCATAGGAGGGCATAACAAGAATACTATTTGTGAACAGAAAAGTGAGCTCTCAAATAGCACTGGCTGTACTGACCCTAAACAGCGAACTTGCACCCTCCCAGTGCAAGAACTATAGGAAATCCATTTTTGAATTTGATAAGAATTCCTAAGTGGAAAAAGACATAGAATTAATATGTAGTAGCACTATTATAACAGATACCTAAAGATTTCCAAACATCTTTAGAATTAAGTAATGTATATTGGCTAGAAGATTTTGAAATGCATGCTAGAAAAAAAGAGTCTGTTCTATGAACTGACTATCAAGAGTGATTCTGATGAGAATTCAGAAGAGGAAGTATATACACCTTAGAGTATTCCTAATTTAGCTGAAGTTTATAAGATTCATAAGAGGTTATGAGGAGTATGTAGGCAAAGATATGAACTGTGAAGAGTTTTTCCGATAAGGTGCCATGTACAGTGCTTCTGTCTTTGATTTTGAAGTTTCCAGAATGTTTGACTTTGCTGTTGATAACCGATAGTTTATGGTAATTTGTCATAGATTCTTCAAGTTATCATAGTTCATTGCTTGAAATGTAAGTCTCCTATTTGAACTTACGATGTAATGATTTAGCATTTCTTTTTAAATTTAGAACATGGAGGCTCCATTCAGTTTCTCAACATATATATATGTGTGTGTGTGTGTGTGTGTGTGTGTGTGTGTCTCTCTGTGTGTGTATATCTCTCTCTCTCACATATATATATATATATATATATATATATATATATATATTCGTTTTGTTTTGTTTTAATTCCCAGAGAAGTATGTAGGAGCAATAAACCAGCCAGTAATAAATTTTCCATGACTTGTTTGGTCATTATATCATAAGTACACACATTTCAAGGAAATTGTAAGTTTAGGCTGACTGGTTTGATTTCCAAAAACTTATCTTAATTTAGTAAAAAAATTTTAATACATGTAGACATATTTAATAGATTAAAATAAATAATACAGAAAAATGTGATGTTTATAATGTGAGTAGAGAAAACAAATATCTGTTATTATTTCTATTTTTCTTCCCATCAGCTTACTATTAACATTTGGATACTTACAGAGCAGCTGTTATATTATGTTAAATAATGCAAAAGGAGACAAAATTCTGACAAATTAAAAGTGAAGGTAAAATAGAAGTAAGTAAAATAAAGTGTGATAACTGCACATATTTTACTAGTATTTTATATTCATATGCTGAATTAAAAATAATATCAATTTTAACCTAGCTGTGACAAGCCTGCCAACTCAATTCCCTTGGATGCAGCCCAGGGAATTAGTAAAGCAGACTTCTGATTATGTCTGTGTGCATCAGGAAGGGTGCTCCTGGGTTTATATCAAATCCTTGTCTACCTTCTCTTTGACAGTGTTCACGTAGGCCCCCTAAGAGCTCAGCAGACTAAGTGTCTGCTTAAGTAAGAGCAGGAACTGGGTTCGATCCCTGGCACCACATGCCACACCAGCCCCTTCCGCAGGCATGCTGAGTCAGCCCCCGAGATTCGGCATGTTGGCGCATGCCTGTAAATCCCAGCTTTGGGGAGGCTGAATACAGGATCACTACGAGGCCACACTGTGCACTGAGACACAGTGCCAAATACTTAAAAAAAAGAAAAAATCCCCCTGTTCTTCCACAAATGCAGCAGTTTTCTTCTGTCGTGATATCCCTGACTTGAAGCTGACTTTTAATTCACTGACTCCTCTCAACCCACGAACCTAATAATTCTCTCCTTCCTTAGATTCTGGATGTCAGGGTTTTTTTTTTTTTTTCTGGCATCAGGAAAGCTGACCAATGCAATAGCTTAACATGTTAAATGGTTCTGCCATTATGTGGGCAGTGATGGAGGGAAGGGAAAGGAAATCGAGAGGTGCAATGAAATCGGGAAATGTTAAAGAAGCAACACTGCTGCGGAAGACTTCAGGAACAAATAACACTCACCTCTTTTAATGCAGCATGAAAACTTTAGATGAACTTCTCAGTAAATGCCCAAAATGATTTATGCATTTTTGCCTTCACTGATCTATAAGCACTTTAATTTCAAAGTAGCAGTGACTCTTTATGGCTCTTCATGTGAAATTATTTAAAATAAGACCATTACATGTATTTACAAAATTAAATATATCTCTTTGCTTTTCATTTAAAACAAAAACTTTATAGCCATTTATTTCCTTCTTTCATGGAAGATCATACAGTGATTAAAATCCATATCAGGCACACAGAATCCAGACAGCCTACAGAGCCTGGGAAGCCCATAAATTGGGCCAAAGATTTACAGTTAATCAGACACAGCCAAAGTATGTTGGACAGCACTCAATCGGGAGAGGATCTTGCTTTCACTGCGCATCTTCCTGATGTCTTTGATGAATTTCAGAATTTAAATACCATGCTTCATGCAGAATATATTAGTGGGTTGCTCCTCTCTCTAAGGCAGGCTTTAGGTTTTGTTTTGCATCATAACTTTTTCCTGTGACATCCGTGTAAATGAATTAATGAATTTCAGCTCTGGTGTCTATTGCAGTGTGTGGAAGCCATTTGTGGAATGTGAGGTCCCAAGTCCTTAGTCCACAGAGTCTGTCAGTAAGTGTACAGCGTGGCCCATCACGAGGTGCTTCAGTAAGCACTTGAGTGAGCTTCGCAGCAGTGACCCCTGCTCTGCATTAGTACACACACACACACAGGATCACCGAGCCTGGGCCTGAGCGTCCTGCAGCATCAGCATGGAGCTCCAGTTGTGTCCTGTTCCCAAGAACTGCAGGTGCAGAGCGCCACACTCCCACAGGTAGAATGCCGCAGGACTTTATGGAACGTATGACCAACTATTTTGTTTTATTCTTGAATGGAGCATTTTGGATAATATATATGGGCAATTATTAATTAGAAACAAAATACACCTTTTTATTCACAGAGATTGAGGACTAATGTTAACTGTGGTTTAAACTAAGATATTTTTTGAAAATTTTGGAATACTATTCAAATATTATGATGTACAATTCAATGATATCCTTGGAATTTAGACTATCTGGACTGTTGTCCTGGCCATTTTACATTGTAATTTAAGCTTGAACTTTTCAGCAGGCTAGCTAGATGAATTGAGTCTAAGTGTGCTTTATTTTAACATTTAGGTAATGAAAGTGAAACACACCAGGTAGCAGTCTTAGGAACATGGCAATTCTAACAGAAGAAGTTGATTGCATTTGCTTTTCAAAATGCTGAGGACATGGTACACAATATGGAATAAATTAAGCTCATAATTCCTGACAGTGGGGCCGGGGAGATAGCTCAGTAGAATAAGCACTTCTCTGGCAAGCACAAGGGTCTGAGTTCAATCCCCAGTTCCACACACACACACACACACACACACACACACAAATAATAATAATAATAATAATAATTCCTGACAGTTCTAAGTAGTGTTAATGGGTAACTGGCATGGCTGGAAGCACTCTTGGACTACAAAAGTGAGCACATTCCCCAAGACAAAGGAGTTTATGTTATATTTCTCATATAGACCATTGACTATTACATTGGAAAAAACATATAACATCATCAAGAATAAGATTTCTCTGACAAAATTAGCAATAAATTTCAATAAAAGCTGGGTATAGGTGAAGACCACAGAATTGAGGAACAAATCCTTACCCCAAACAGCCTCATTTCCCCAATTTCTCACATTTGGTTTGAATGCAACATCATCATGAGTAATTATTTGACTGAAAGTATTATGGAAGTATAAAAGTGACCTTTAATTTAGATGTAAAGCAACATTTCAGGGCCGAGGAGATAGCTCAGTAGAATAAGTGCTTGCCTGGCAAGCACAGCGTCCTGAGTTCAATCCCTGGTACCACAGAATAAATAAATTAATTAATTAAATAAAAGAAAGTAACATGTCATTTTCTACTACAGACAAAAACAAAGAATGATAAAAGAACTCAACAAACTGATATTCAATAGATAATATTGCTATTTTGTTCTAAATAGATACTAACTTTTATCACATGTTTTAAATATGTGTATCTGAAAGCAGTGAATTTTGCAGTCATCAAATAACCCATAATTTTAAAAAAGTATGATATTCACAAATGCATGCCCAGTCTAATAACTGAAGATGTGTGCTATTCATCTATTTCACATGATCCTGAGAGTTATTTGTATTTTTTTCTCTAAATTGCATGTAAATTTTTAAAAACAGTTTGTTTTCATCCATTGTCAAAGAATCCACTGCTGAGAGACTATTAAAAATGATCGTGAAAATTTGTGTGCATGCAATGTAAAGAGTGAAGGTCAAGCGAAACATTAAGCATGAGCAATTCTAAAGACTCTGTTTGCAAAGACTGCAACGGGATGAATCGAGAAAGCATGATGAAGCTCCAAGCAGAAGAGATAAAGCAAGAGGAGCCAAGAAATGCACGTAGGTACCTGTATAAAATCTGTAGTATGTGTGCACGTAGGACAGTACACAGGGTGCAGCCACGTGGCCTGCTCATGGAAGCAAGAATTTTCTACCCTCAGCCATTTGCAAGAAGCCAGCCATGCCCTTTCATTAGCTATATTCTTACATTACTGTGTCCATTCTCTTTAAAAATAAACCAACAAAACTGTGGGCTTTGTTTTCATTGTGAAATAGCTTTCATACTTTTTCATGTTTCATGTTTGCTAAATTAAATGAATTGTATCTAATAGATACAACATAAAATGTTGATGAGATATCATGTGATGTTTCCATGAATGTATGCATTGTGTGATGTTCCCTTGGAGTAAACACATTGAACTCATCTTGATTTACTTTATGAAGTAAACATTATAATTCCTTCTTTCTACCTTTTTAGATATACAACATTAATATTGTTTTCTACAATCACACTATTGTGAAATTAAACAGGAGAGCCCTTAATTCTGTCAACTATACCTTCATCATGTCCAATAAAACGTCCTCCTTCCTTGCATCCCTGCACTGTCCCTATGCCTTGGACCCTACCATTGCATCTCAACTTCTATGCGATTAATTTAAAAATCAAAAATGAATGAGATCATGAGGTGATTGTCTATGTTGCATCTATTTTATTTAAAGTAATTCTGTCTCCAGCGTTATTGCAATGAATGAGACGGTTTAGTTATATGTATGGTATTCATATACATATATAATCAAAGTAGCATACTTTCATTAGCTTTACTGTTACATTAGCCTATCAATACTGTTTTTAAAAATAAAAATGGATTTTTGTTATCTTCATCCATTCATAAGTTCGTGGACACTAGCATGGTTTCCATTTCTTGGAGACCTAGATGTCGTGGGTAGCCCCGCACAAAAGTGAGAGCTACAGCGCCTGCAGTAAAAATGAGAGTACGGATGTCTCTTCATTGTACTGATTTCATTTTCTTTGGACATATATCGAATTATGGGATCACTGGATTATATGTCAGACCAGTTTTTAATTTTTTGGAGAAAACTCCATGTTGTTTTCTATAATGGCTGTAATAATCTGCATGTCACCAAGGCTGAGAGGTTAGTTTTCCTTAGCATCAGCACTAGCACTGAGCTTTTGCCTCTTTTCCTTTTTTTTTTTAAGAGAATAAAGAATTTTTTAAAATATTAGAAATTATATAGAGTTTTACTAAACAAAATAAGCAGAATTCAACAATTGTTGTTATATACTGTGGTCTTCAAGTTTGTTATTTACTTTTGCCATTTTGATAGCATCTATTCTTAGAGGAATGATGTGCTATTGAGTTGGGGAAAAAGAAACATAGTATAAAATTATGAAAAACTGTCACATAAGTTCTTAGGATATTTTGCTAAATATTCTCTATCTTCATTGGGAAGACTTATTTTCAAAAGTTATAGTTACTTTGTATTAGAATGTCTTAAGATAGTACTTATTTTTTAGATATTTACATAATGATGAAATGTCTTATTTTACCAATACTTTTAATATACATTTTGATGGTATTTTATAAAAGAATAAGTGGTATTTCCTGTTAAATAAGATTAATAAAAGGTTCTATAGATAGACCCACATAAATTATGATACTGTGTTCTTATTTAACTTTAATGGAAAGTGACAGGCTTTTTGAAAACTTGGCACATGAAGTGATTTTCGTTGGAACCCCAGATATGGCTACTAACTACAGCTGTCACCAGGGGTCACACTTATCACACTCCACTTCTTTCAGCACAGAATAATTGTCACTCATCTTGTGGTGCAGGGCAGCCTCTGTGTTCTTAAGATACTTGCAAACCTGGCTTTCTTAAAGTTTTCTAATTTAGGTGTTAATGACTTCTACCCTTATGTCGTGTACCCCAATCGTTTTCTCCATAGAATCAAATCAACAACAAAAACACTCTCTCTTAATATGTAAATAAACATGTGTCCCCTACAAGAATTCGACCTTCCCCCATGTCGTCTGCCTTAGAATGTTTCTATTTCAGATATCTGTTCTGATTTTAAAAATATAATAATCAAGTGAGTGGAGTGATGTTGGGGGCAAACACATGTGCAAACTTCCCCAAATGCAAAGAGCAAGGATTCAGGGCTGTCTATTCAGTGTATCAGGAAATATTGTTGTTATGTTTCCTGCATCCTGTTTTTTTTATGATTCTCCCATTCCTTAAATTGCCCAAAGAGGTTCCTTTTTTTCAGTTGCTTAACCAATAAAAATGTATGAGGGTATTGCTTGCTACAGATCAAAGTGGAGCTCCAGTGGTGCAACCAGTTAGTGTGCGACACTTATGCTACAGACCGAAGCATCCTCAATTCATTATACAATAACTTTCTGTTTTCTTTCATACATTTTTATAAGGTTCTATTTTATGAAAGAGGAAGTTACCTGACTTTCAGTGAGAAAAATTACATTTATTAGTTCTTGTAGAAACTCTCTAAACAACACAAATTTCATTGTGTCATATTTCACTTAAGACATTTTAAATATATTGTGAAGAAATTGTATTATATATTTATATATATGTTATACTAAAATGTCAACTGAGGTAACAATTATTGAAATTAGATTATGACATTGGCTCTTTGATTTAAACTGAAAATTAGTAGATTCTAATGAAGATCAATATTTTAATTAGAAAAGCAAAATAAAATATTACTCATACTCTGATAATCAGAAATGTTAAACATGTGTTAGGACTGTTTGTAGAACACCATTGAATCTTCCTTTTAATTTTCCGTGAACCTGAAAGCAATTAAATCTACTTTTCAAAATAAATATAGTCATTAATTTCAGAATCTGAAAGTCCTTCCAGATATCTAAGAAACTGAGAAACTGGATCAGGCCAAAGAAGACTAGAAATAAGTGGGAATTATGTGACCCCATGTTGGATACCAGAGTGTTAGCAACATTTCCAGAATAATGAAGGGAGTACCATTTGGGTCTGCAGATTAAATTATATTATTGGATCAATGTTAACATCCTAATTTTGACATTTGTGTTATATTGTGTACTAAAAATAATAAAGTTTTAAAGTGTAATGGGTCAAATCTGAGACATTTTTTGGGTAAATGAATGTATCTTATGATGCTTCTAAGTGAAATAAATCAGACATGCATGTGCAATTATCATGTTTCTCTTGTGAAAAAAAAAAAAACCAAAAGGAGAAATAAGGACCAAAATGGATGATGATATTAGATACTATGAAGAAAATATTCAAATTGAAATGGAAACAAAAAAGGGGGAAGGGAAAGGAGGAAAAAAAGGGAATACAAGGAAAAATTAGAAACAAATCTTTATAAATAAGGACTGGGAGAAGGATTGAATTGGGGAAAGGAGAAAGGGGCAATACAGAAAGAAAAGATTAATGGAGTATTTTGCTACAATTTATTCTCTGAAATTAAAAGTTGTAGGCCAAGTTGGTGGCACAATCCTGTAGCATCAGCACCCTGAGAGGCTGAGGTAGATTTGTGAGTTCAAGCCCCACTCAGACAAAGGAGAGATATAAGGTACGATCCTGTCAGGAAAATAAAATCATATAGGAGTTGGGCTGTAGCTCAGCATAATGGCCCTAAATTCAATCACAGTACAGAAAAGGGAAGAAAGGAAGGAAGGAAGGAAGGAAGGAAGGAAGGAAGGAAGGAAGGAAGGAAGG
>NW_004524601.1:15419685-15421497 GCF_000260255.1 Octodon degus
TTTTTTTTTTTTGTACTTCAGTACAGGATCTACAGGGTGTTGTTATTTCAGGGAAAACTTGAGCTATCTTTCCACATAATTCTTCTAAATCCTATGTGTTGACACAAAAGTCTCTGAGTACCATGATTTCATGAATACAGACACACACACTTATAAAGCAGAAGAAACCCCCAAAGCAATAAAATATATAGCTATCTAACTAGTATCAGAAGTGAAGCATGTTTTCTGCCATAGTCCAACTGGGAGGAACTGGATTAAAAATTTTATAGGGTTCCTGTAGCAGGACCAGCAGTAGTCAGGACAACAACTTCTGTCTTACTCTGGGTGCCCTGTTTCTAACTGGGGACAGAATGTTGCACCCCATACAATGCAGGCAGTTACCTACAGTCAAAGGATATAAGCTGACAGAGAAACTACTGACTGTTGTGAAGACAAGGAAATTCCATGGGTGATCCTGAGGTTAGGGTTGGGATGCGGGATAAAAGAGAAAGAGTTCACTGCAGGAGGTGTGTTGTCATACATCATCAGAAGTAAACCAGCACTCCCAGAACTCACCGGCTGTGCCTACACTCACATCTGGAAGGTATTCAAAGGCAGATGCTTGTGAAAGAGAAGGTGAATAAGTTATGAAGGGAGGGAAGGATGGAAAAGAAAAACTAAGATGTATTACGTGCACACTCCAACTTCTCAATCATATTTGTATCTTTCACAAAGACAAGAGCTGTCAACCCTTCCCTCAGCTGACAAAGCTCCACATATCTCCAGCTATCTCAAAAAAGAGAACTTTACATGTAATTGCATATTGAAATGAAGATACACTAGATTAATCTTTGTAAGAGAATACATAATGAGTGTAATTCCTTCAGCATATACAATAAAATGTTATTTTTGAATGCACATTAGAATTACCATTGAAAACTCTTTTCTAGGGCTGGCCAAATATAGCTCAGTGGATTAAAGTGCCTGCAAGCAGGCTCAGGGGCTGGGAGTTTGATCCCAGGGTCTGCCATGCCAGCACCCCACCCCTGAGGTGCGCTGAGAAGGCAATTGAGACTAGGCATGGTGGTGCGCGTCTATAACCCCAGCTCTTGGGAGGCTGTAAACAAGCAGATCACTACGAGTCCGATATAGTAGTGAGACCGTGAACACTCTGTAGACCCTTCCCTAAAATACAAGAAAAAGAAAAGAAAACTCTTTCCTGACTGAAAATGTAAAGAGGGAGCTATGCGCCTCTATTTTTTCATATATTACTGTCATTCATGTACAATAATAGTTTATTCATTAATTACTTTAGTAACTTGCTTCACAAGGGAATTTAAGCTATTAGCTGGACATTAAAGCTATCATTCAGAAGGATATATGCAATCAACAGAGCTAACTGGAAAACAGCTGCATAAATAAGAGAAAATAGTCAATAAAAGAACTCTAAGCACATAGATATTGATTCAAATCATTATACCTGAAATAGTACATTGACGCTCTAGTAGTAAATGAGATTAAGAAGTTATAAAGGACCTCTATTATTTGTGCTAACCACTGATGTTCACATTAAGCATGTGTGTTTTTGTCTTCTTCAAAAGTTTATAAATAATAATCATCTTTAGATAATTTTTTAAAATCTTTTTTTGTAAATTTATACTAACTCTTTCTTTAAAAAATCTGCTAATATAGTTTTGTTCCAATTGGTACAGTGGTACAACTATAGAATCTTGGAGTATATTTTCCAATTGATAAAGTTATTAATAAAAAGGAAAAGAAATATACTTGACATCTGGAAGCAGTCCCTAATTTCATATAATGTTCAATAAGCTA
>NW_004524601.1:15421732-15423029 GCF_000260255.1 Octodon degus
TGCGGTGTGGTACTGGGGGTCAATCCAGTTCCCTGAGCTTGCCAGGCAGGCTTTTAGCTAAGCTATCTCCCCAGCCTACACTTATATTTTCATTTGTGCTTCTGCAATGCCTCACTGGGAAAATGACTTTAGATGACCTAAATTAATTTAACAAGACTTCTTAAACTTACAAAAGTTAATGAAATGCTATAGCAAAGTCCACAACATTTTATTATTTACCAATGCAATGTATTTTGTATTATGCCAAATAAAAATTATATGTTCTATCCTATAACTCTCTCATAAGATTTTTATTAAAACTATGATTTATTTAATCAGGGAGATTGAAAGAAAAACAAAACATGCTCATTTTTAAAAAGGAGATTAATACAGTGAACCTTTGGTCTCTACAATTGCAAGAGGGGCTCAAATTCATTTCCAATACCTTCCAGACATTTAATAGTGTATGGTGAGCTGCTGACCTACATCATGTTGTTTTAATGGGCTCTGTATATAAGAAAGAGAACATTTTCTTTTATCCCCCAAAAGAGCAAATTATTTTTACTTCCAAACCATTTTTGGACTAAGGGTTTTATGTGGATCAAGATTTTCTTTTAACTTGAAGATTTAGCATGATATGTACCCTTCATAACAAATACACTGGAGGACTAAGTGACACAATTAGTAGAATAAATTGGAAATATTAAGATGTTACTTGGAAAATCTTAAATGCAGCGATCACTGTTGACAAGCCCCAGACCATATAGTAGATGTTGGCTGCCCAGATAGCTCAGCAGTCTAAGCGCCTGCGCTGGCAAATGCAAGGACCTGGGTTTGAGCCCCTGCATGCACCAGCCCTTCCCTGAGTGTGTTGAGCAGACCACTAATACCAGATATGGTGGTGCACACCTGCAATTCCAGGCTGAAACAGAAGAATTGCTATGAGTCCAAACTACATAGTGAGACCCTATACAAAAAAAAAAAAGTAATTTTATGTAGAAGCAAGAATGATAACTTGAACAATCAATTTTTATACATTTGTTTAAGTGATGAGTACACTAAGTGGAGTAGTAAATTTCTGAAAAACAGAGGGGAGGAGAAAAAGAAAGTAGAATTTTTTAAGTAAAAAAAAATTTAGTCAATCAGTGAAAATATCAAATTCTTCTTACCACCATGTCTTAGCTCACCAGTTGTCAATATTAAATGCTACCTACTATTTATAATTTTAATGAAAGACTAATAGGTTTGTTTTAAAAAATGATACCTTAAATATAAAATACTTAACAAGTGAAAATGTGTTTGTTAACTACCATTTAGG
>NW_004524601.1:15424384-15426364 GCF_000260255.1 Octodon degus
GTCCACATTTGATTCCAGGCAGAAAGTGCACATTGTGGGTTGCTACTGTCTGATCTTCAGCTCAGATATTAAATTATGTGTTAAAGGAGTCTGGATTTAAATGTTCAACCTAAAGCCCACTATCACTATTAACAGAAAAGAATGATTTACACACTTCTCTTGAAGTGTTGCCCCTACTAGACTTGAAGATAACTAAAGGCATTATGAACATATTCTGCATTTCTCCTTGGAGATATTTATCACTGCAGAAAAGAGAGAAATCAGGAGAAATTACTTTCTTTTCTTCTTTACACTGATGATGAAAGTAGACCGGATTCATCTACCCAAACATTTTAATGACATGCAGATAAAAGTCATTTAAATATATCTTTGATTAAGATTGTCAAAATCACAATGTTTGTCTCTAATGGATTCTGTGCATAGATTATAATTAATTGTGAGAATTTGTGACTATGGTCACTTTTGCAAGCCCCGAAACAACTAATGTGGCTTAAAGGAAAATCCATTTCAGCCTTTCCATAAATCCATTTTTTCATTTTATAAACATTGACCTTGCAGTATATTAATCTTATTCTCAGCTCTACTGGAACACAGGAATTTCTCACTCTGGATTTTAAATACTTTGTGCATGTTTATTTATCTATGGTAGTTAAATGTTTTGACCTATTCATGAGATTTAGGAAAAGTTTATGTACTTAGTATTCCCAGTTTTAACTAAAAATAAGATTAGAATCCTGTAGCCAGGATGTGAGATGTTAAAGTATTTTAGAATATTACTTCTTCCTCACTATAGATGACATGAATGTAGCTAAAGAAAAAAAGTAGGAAAGATAAAAATTACAAAACGAGTAAAACAAAGAATTCTTAGATCTGTAAGTTTTTGGTAGTGAAAAACAATGAGAAAAATTCTAATCAAGGAAGCATAAAAAAGAATGATAATTTTACTGTGTTAGAAAATAAAGCAAACTGGGGAGCTGGCCTGATAGCTCAGCTGACTATTTTGCCTACTTGGACAGAGAGCAGTGCCTGGGTTCGATTCCCAGAGTGCAGTGCTGGCCCTACCCATTGCTGAGAGGGCGATTGAGACTGGGTGTGGTGCTATGCATCTGTAATCCCAGAGTTTAGGAGGCTGAACACAGGCAGATCACTACGAGTCCAATCCACATAGTGAGACTTTGTACACCCTGCCCTAAATACAGAAAAATAAATAAATTAATTAAATTAAATTAACCAAATAAATTCTGGGTTGAATTTTAAAGATAAAACAATAGAAACTAAACTAATACATAGCAGGAAACAAATACAGAAAACTTATTAAAACCAATTTAAATTCAAATCTAATCCAGTGTTATTATTTTTTTACAGATTTATTTATTTATTCTTTATGTAATTGGTACAGGGTCTTACAGCATAGCTCAGACTCATAGTGATCCTCCTATCTTAGCCTTCTCAGCTCTTGGATTATAGCTATGCATCACCATGCCCAGTTTCTGTGGCTGGTATGGCACCAGGCGGGGTGGTATATGGTACTGGATATCGAACCCAGGTCCTTGAGCTTGCCAGGCAGGCTCTTGGATCACAGAGCTATCTCCCCAGCCAAGCTAGTGATACTTTTATATAGTAAAAATAGTAACCCAGTAACCTCTAAATCTACATTCAATGAGAATATTCTTATAACTAAAATGAAAGTAATTTTTCATAAAGAAGTAATATTAATTGAGAGAATTTTCTAGGAGATCTGTGTTTCCAAAACTATTTTTAAAAGATTTTTTTAAGTTTTCATATTTTTATTTTTTGCTCTATTTTTTTCAAAACCGATTAGTAGGACAGTTTCAATAATCAATACATTGCATATTGTTGTCTTTGTAGTGGTTATTCATAGTACAAGATGCAGACATAATATCTGTCCAAACACTATTAGTACAAATCTTTCTTCTCATTGAACTAAGAGAAAGTAGCTGTATATCTCTCCTAACTAAT
>NW_004524601.1:15429885-15430788 GCF_000260255.1 Octodon degus
TCTTCTCTCTCTTTTTTCCTTGCATCCTCAGTAAAATACATGAATTAATTTCTGATAAAATTCAAGACATACTATTTCCCTGATGCTTTCAGGGACTTTGGTCATCTTTCCAAATCAGTGACAGAGAGCATAGAGACAGCCGCTGCAGATGCCCAAAGAGTAACTAAGAGCAAGTTAGGGTACAACATGAGGCATCTGCCTGCATTTTATTTCTGTCTCCTTTATCACCTTAAAACTTTGCCCAAATCCTGCTCCATTCTGCATGTAGACATGTCACTCATGCAATGAGTATTTGTATAAAAATTAATAATGAAGGCTTGGCATACTGATAATTATCTATCTTCTCTTATCCCCTTCAAAACTCAACACTAAGGTAAGAGCAACTGAGGCACTTTCAAGATTTGCATTTGAAAATATCCTTCTGCCATTTTTTCAAAGTCTGATTCCAGAAACTCTAAAGTAAAGTCTAGAAGTTTCCAGGATGTGTTCTAAACATGCACATACCCTAGATTTTAGGAAAGAAAGAACTTCCATACTAATGACAGCACTGTGGCCTGGGGGTTTCATAGGATCCCAGTTGTCCTCCAAACCCTGTGGACTCTCCAGGAAGTGTCACGTTCCTCAGGTGTCCCCCATCCAGGCCACAGCTCCCCTGGAGGACCTGAGCTGCCAGCTGTGCCAAGCCCTGGCCTCTCCCTTTTCTCCTTCTCTATCAGCAATTTAAAAGTACATTTTTCTCTGTACATCTCCATCACTGCTCACGTCCTTGATTGGTGTTAGGGACAGGGGTCCCAGCCATATTTGTTGGAACCCCTGAACAATGCTGGTAAATCTCTCACAGTTCTTACTGTCTTATAATTCTCCATGAGCCACATTAAATTTTGGTTAATATTCTATTTTTGC
>NW_004524601.1:15432457-15449369 GCF_000260255.1 Octodon degus
TTCACACACCTCTTGTTGTTCAAATAGCAGGAAATATAAGGCATAACCAATTAGTTCATGCTTACGACCTTACAGTGGCCAAGGACTTTTGCTTACAGGACCAATTTGCAGACAGCATGAAGCTACTTTGCAAGTGTCATTTACATCTGCTACCCTGGATGTGATCCTGTGTGTATGTGTGTGTGTGTGGGGGGTCATCATGGGTGACCGGTTGTGGAGATTCACATTCCTCCTTTGTCCATTTCTTTTCAAGAAGATGACCCAAGCTTCAGCAGCTACTGTTAGAAGGAGAAAATTTAAGGAATGAACAAACACCATTAGAAGTCATTGTGACGTATGTATATGAAAGGGCTACTTCAAAAATATTTTTAAGGGCTGGGGAGGTAGCCAAGTAGAATAAGCACTTGCCTGTCCACTGCAAGGTCCTGAGCCCAATCCCTGGTACTGGAAAAAAAAAGTACAAAAATATTTTTAATAACCACCATGCCCCGCCTTGGTAAAAGTACAAGTAATAAGTGATTTGAACAGTCACCATTAATAGGAATGGTCTTAGATAAAATCATGATGTGGAACATATGTTTTAATCATATTTCATTGCTGATGAAATAAATTTCAGTGACTTTTAAACTTATTCCGTGCTACAGTATGAATTCTGTGTTCCATGAACTTGCTTTGTTCTGTTCAGACAAGAAGGCTCATATCACCAAGTCAGGAATTTATTAGCCAGCAATTCTCGGGGTGGAAGGATGCTATAAGGGTAAGTGAGGGAAAACTGGGGCTGTAATACCCAGCCTTTAGGCTTTTCAGTCTTCAAACACTACAATAGGTTGGCATTTTACCGCGTAAAATTACAAAATTAAGGGCTGGTCAGATAGCTCAGCGGACTAAAGTGCCTGCTTAAGCAGGTGCAGGGACTGCGGTTCTGTCCCCGGCGTGCCGTGCTGGCCTCGTCCCCGGGGCTCCCTGAGATGGCAATTGAGACTGGGCGTTGTGGAGCGCGCCTGTAATCCCAGCACCTAGGAGACTGCAAACAGGAGAATCACCACGAGTCTGATCAGTGTAGTGAGACCCTGTAGACCCTGTTCTAAAAACATAAAAATAAATAAATAAATAACAAAATTAAACCAAATCCCACACTGCTGTAATGACCTGCAGTAAGGAAATCAGCCTAACATGTAAGACAAAAATACGACTACAGCATTAAAAAATGACTCTTTTATTTTTAGTTTTCTGTATTTTAGGGGTCTACAAGGTGTTCAGGGTCTCACTACTAGGTCTGACTCATAGTGATTCTCCTATTTACAGCCTTACACATGGTGGGATTACAGGTGCGGACCACCACCCCCAGTCTCAATTGTCTTCTCAGCAAGCCCAAACACTGCAGGCCTGGGGATTGAACTACCAGCCCCTGTGCCTGCTTGCAGGAGCTTTAATCCGCTGAGCTATTTAGCGGGCCCTCAAAATGACTCTTGATACTGTAAACTTTGACTCTCTCACTTCATCAGAGATGGTTAACTTTTCCCCACTGGCATAATTATTTTTATTTTTGACCCCTGCCTTATGTGACTAATAACTTTATTTCCCCGTTTGTCCCCAACGTGCTGGCCTCTTCCTCTTAGACTTGTGAGCAGTTCCGAGGTGAGTGATTTATTACTATTTGGGGGAGGGAAGGATACCCGGCAGTAATATTATCGGCCTTCCTCATTCTTTGCAATGTATATGTGATTCCCAAGACCATTTATTTCTTTAAAAAAAAAAATACACAGCTGTACACGTCTGCAGCTAGCAAGTGTTCATAAGCTACTGCTTACAATTTCAGGGGCTTCATGGATGCTCTGGGACCTGGGGGCCCTGTCTAAACAAGGCTGACAAATGCGTAATTATCTCCTAGTCAAATACGTTCAAATAGCTTCCTTGGGCCTCGCAGTAGAGGGATGAAAACACACACGTGTTTCTCTGAGGTCTCTGCTGCCGCACAGCCCTGAGATTTGCCACAGCAAATGCACACCAGCCGGCTCAAACCTAATACCACAGGATAAGATGCCTGAGTCAGGCAACGGGGTTGGGATAAATTCTGTCACTGAACAGCTTTACAGCGAAGAGATTTCAAAATTTAGACCACAAGTAAATATTAGTCTGAGGCGTACAAGAGCCTTTATACGTGGGTTAAAAGAGCTCTGCTTTCCATATTGAAAAAGATTCTGTAGGTATTTGCTATTGAAATCTTTTCAGGTAATGAGTCCCTGTGGCGCCTCCCTCCCAGGATGCAGCTGTCAGTGCTAAGGAGCTGTTACTCCGGGTCAGGATTTCCCTTCCCGGACACTAAGGAGTTAGCCAGTAATGGAGCAGATAAGAAGTTGAGCACATGAAAGGAGGTGAAGCGTAACTTAAACTCAATTATCGGTTTTTTTATCCACAGAAATTAAGGAAAGAGAAAAGGCCAGTTAGATCTGTCCTCTCAAGTCCTTCTCTGACAAAACGTGGCTCAAAAATAAAAGCAGGAAAGGCTAAAAGTTAACATTTCCGCCGTAATCAAAGGTGTGTTGTTTCTGTAGACATAGGAGTGGATTTGTGAAATATTACACCTGAAAAGAGATCAAATGTTCATGAAACGTCTGTTTTCACTCACGTATTTGTAATAGGCAGCAGCTGCTTTCTTGTTCCACGTTGCAGTGCTGAATCTTCATCCCAGGGCTTTTGTGCTTCACAACCTCAGAAGTCGATTATCTTTAGAGAAGGGGTTAAATTTCAGTTGTAACTTAAGGGTGATGCACTGTGACAAAGATACTGACACTCACATTCAGTTCCAAGTAGACAGACTGCAGGAGCACAGTCTCATCCACACATAAAATGCCTGGACATGAAGTTTCATCTACATTACAATACGTGTAATGAAAACTGAACGTCATTGTTCTAAAGTATTTACTAGATGAAGGAAAAAGTTAAAATATTAAGGGCCGGAGAGACAGCTCAGTGGACTAAACGCCTGCTTAGGCAAGTGGAGGGACTGGAGTTCAATCCCCTGTACCACTCCACACCTGTCCCCAGGTGCAGCATGTCAAGCCAGCCATTCAGACTGGGTGTGGTAGTGCATGTCAGTAATCCCAGTACTGGGGAAGCTGAAAACAGGAGGATCACTTGGAGTTCGAGCTCCTTAATGAGGCCTTCTATCAAATACATATAAAAAATTTAAAATATGAAAACTCAAAATCATTTTAATAATTTAGATACTAAGTGCTTTATATTTATATTGATATTTAAAAAGAACTTTTAAATGTTTAAACAAGGATATTTAAATAAATTGAATTCTAAATGTAAGATATGACATGAAAAATGAAGTAAGTTTAAGAATCCTACACATTTAAAGGTAGAAAATCACAATGTATAGAACCAACAGCCCACAAATTTAAAAGGGCAGTGAAAGATGACTATAAAATGATACAAATAATAAATTTAACTTTGAGGATACATTACTTCCTGCAGAACTGGAGACCATGGCCTATAAAAGGAGAGACCCACAGAGAAGAAAATGAGAGAGAGACAGAGAGAGAGAGAGAGAGAGAGAGAGAGAGAGAGAGAGAGAGAGAGAGGAAAACAGGATATATTTAGATCAATAATAGCATAACACAATTTAAATACAAAAAGTTAAAAATAGGATGAGCAGAATTTATCAAAAAATTAAAAATATAAATGAGTTGTAAAAGGGCCAGCCAAATAGGTCAGTGGATTAAAGCACCTACAAGCAGGCACAGGGACCGGGCATGCTGAGACCGCAGTTGAGATTGGGAGTGGTGGCACGTACCTGTAGTCCCAGCTCTTGAGAGGATGTAAACAGGTGCATCACTACGAGTCCATTTGAGTAGTGAGACCCTGAACACCCTGTAGACCCTTTACCCCCGAACAACAACAATAAATAAATAAATAAATAAATAAGCTTTAAAAAGTTTTCCAAGATGCACGAAAGTAGAATCACATAACTAAAGATGAACATGTGTTCATCTTATTCTTACATTCCTATGACTCCGTGCATTGCACTGTACGCATGTGTGCCTGTGCATGTCCGTTGTGTGTGTGGATACCGTATACTCTCACATATGGGGAATGCTTCTCTGCAGAGAGACACAGCATGTTACAATAATTAGGATAACCTAGAATAACTTTGAATGTCTGACGAAGAAAAGGTTTGAAGAAATTAATCATTTTATTTCATAGTTTAGATGGCAATATATAGTGAATTTGCTTTTTTATTTTTTCCTGAACAAAATGGCACAATAACAGAAAGTCTATCGAAAAAATTATCCTGAATTAGTTAGCAACATTTTATTTTTTTAAGGCCATTTTTGAATTATTATCTTTATTGTGTACCCAGGTAATATAATAAATAGGATCGCTGGCAAATATCTTTCAACCAATTGTAAAAACCTATAATTTAGTAAAAACTTGTGCAGCAAAATGATAGTCATCCTTTACTTTTTAAGTATCTAGAGGAAAACCTTACTTTTGTACCATCAATTGTCATTTTACTCAGTCACAGATCTGATCTGCCTCATGGTGTTCCACATAAAAATTTGAATTTTATCAAGGTAAATTGCATAAAATAATCCTATAACACAAGAAAATTACCTGCTGAAATTGAGGCCAAGGGGCAGACAGAAAACTCTATGTCTTACAGAGAAAAAATTGGAAGCATTCAGATGTTAGCTGCTAGATAATTGTCTTATAAATGTCTTTGTGTTTAAAAATAGTGACCTTTGTAAGAAGTAGGTCAGAAGACACTCCTGCTGGAAGATCCCTCCCATAGTGCCCGGAAAGGCCTGCTCTCATTTCTGTAGATACAGAAGTGGTGCGAATTACCAGGAGAAAATTACCAGGTTTAGGGGCCTGCTTCAAGAAAAAGGGGTAAGGAGAAGATGAGCATCTCCTCTTCTTCCCCAAATATCAAGGTGCCATGTTTTAGGTTACTGTGTCCATTACCAGCGATTTCATGAACATGAAGCCAGTTTAGTATATATCTTTGACAATGTGATCAACTTTAACAGTTGGTCTCTATCTGTCTCTGTTTCTGTCTCTCAGTCTCCGTCTCTCTGTCTATGTCTGTGTCTGTCTTCTCTGTGTCTGTCTCTCTCTCTCTCTCTCTCTCTCTCTCTCTCTCTCTCTTTCCTCACCCCTTTTCTCTTCTGAATCTTCCACTGACAGTGATACCCAAGGTGAAAGTTGCAGCTAGAAGGTAGAGGATGTTAGGATTTCGCACCATCCAAGGAGCTTCAGAAATATCATCCTCTTGTAAAACAATTTTGTAGTAGTGACATCCTTTCTACAAGGACATTTAACCACCATATGTACTTATATTTAGTTCATGTTGGAAATTCAAAGTGAGAGAAATTGCTTCATTGCTAAATTCTCTGTTCAAGCAATGCCACTGGGTAAATTTTACTATTAAACTTTCTTTAGGTTTATTTTAGGCCTCTTTCTATTTTTATTTTGAGACAAGGTATCTCTCAGTTGCTAAATTTCCTAAGGTGGTAGCAAGCTTGGAATCCTCCTACCTCAGTCTCCCACATTTGAAAAAATAAGAGTAGGGTATCATGCCAGGCCCATTAAATCTGCCTTCTGTTTTTATTTTTCATACTTTCTACACTGCCTGGACTCCTTTCTGCAAGTATTCTTGATAGTATACTTTTGATTCTTAGCAGATATTCCTTTTATATTACTTCCGTTTCAGAGTTCAGTAAGAGTTCTGAAAAATCCATGTTTGTCCTGGTCCTTTGCTTGTCATTTTTCAACTTTACATAGTTGGCTTAACTAAGATATAGTGAAATCGGGAAGTTTTCATTCTCAGCTTTATTAAACTGTTATCTCTGTTTCTCCTCTGTTTATGAAAACAGAAGTCAGTTATTTCAAAAGGGCTTCTGAAAGCGTCTTGACACAATTTTACTAAAATGGTTGCCTTTTAGAAATAATATTGTACAGAAATAGTTCTGATATGGGATGGCTTGGGGGGGCAGGAGAGGGAACACAAGCCACACGAATGGTGGTGCACTAACAATGGGTAATATCCGGGGCACAGGAGATGTGTTTCAGATGACTCAAAACATAGTTGTTTATTTTTCAGACTGTTGTCAGAACATATTTGAGGCAAGATACATTAGATTAAGGATTTCCTTTTGAGGTCCTTGACTGAAAAATAAACAGGCCAACCAATGGTTGTTTGATATCCCCTCTCTTCTTTTCTAAGGATTTTATTAATTGCATTATACCTGAGAGGCCACATGTTTCTCAGAATGAAGATTGATAAGGGCAGTTGAAGATTGATGAGGGCAGAAATAATTCATAGGCAATTTGATAAAGTACCTATAAGGATTCAGGTTACAGTAAGAAAACCCTGGAGCAGATGTCCTGAACAAAAGCAGAATGTGAGTTCCTATTAATGAGCGAGAGAATCACTTTCATGAACACAGACACACACACACACACACACACACACACACACACACACACACACAAATAAAATAAATAAATTTAAAACACAACACAGAGAAATATAATGCCCAGTGTGAGGTATGAAGAGATAGAGCCAGATACAAATATGAAGAGGCAATGTGGTTATAGGTTGAGTGGACCATTCCTGGACTGCTCTGAGGATGGATCTGTAATAAAAATCCATTTTAGCCTGTGATGTTGTCCCCAGGAGACAATGCAGAAGACGAGTCCTCATCAGACATTAAACAGATGCCAGCCTCACTCTGTGGACTTCCCAGGGTCCAGAACTCTGAGGCAAATACACTTCAATGGTTTGTAAACTACCTGACCTCTGGTGCTCAGTAGTAGCAACAAAAATGAACTAAGAGACTAAAGACAGAAATCAGCTCCAGTCTGGACGAAATACTGTAGTGAAGCTTGTCTTAGTTATTGTGCTCCCAGAGTGAGCGCTCACGTGCCAGGTGCAGGGCCCACGCAGGCCAAGTATGGCTTGCCATGAGCTAGGGGAAGGCCGGCTTCTCCTCCAAAGGCTCTCAGTTTCAGTCAGCAGAAAACTGCTGTGGAAACTGCCCATCCTAAAGGCAACCACTAGTCTATTTTCGGCCACCACTTAAGTAATTATCTTTTTCTTTCCAGAGAGAAGGTCGGATAATTTGGTGGTTATAGCTTGAGAAATTTCACCTTTTCTGGAAGGACTACATCTTCTCTTTCCTGTAGAATCTGGAGAAGTGACTAGGCCAGGTTTTCTCCAGCCCACTGAACTCACAGCACATACTTTACATTTTAAAGTATACAGATCCTGGGTGTTTGAGATCAGCATTTTGTTTTAAGTATTTGTGAGCCACTCAGGCGGCTCACAGTATATAAATCCTGCTATTGCACAGATTGGAATCTCTTGTGTTCACGCTAAGTGGTCTACCTCACATCTGAACCTTATGACTAAAGGTACTCAGTGTGCAGATTAGTTTATCATCTGCAGTTTCTTGTTGCGTCCAGTAATTACTTAACATGCCGTATTTTAAAAGTGCTTGTTTTTATTTTATTTTATTTTATTTTATGCTCTAAGGGTTTTTTTATTTTTTGAAGAGACTACAAAAGAGTAAGGAAAAGGAAAAAAATTACAAATGATACAGAATTTTATTTTATTTTTTATATTTTATTTATTTATTTATTTATTTATTTATTTTGGCAGAACCGGGGATTGAACTCAGGCCCTTGCGCTTGCCAGGGAAGCGCTTATTCACTGAGCCATCTCCCGGCCCCAGAATTTTACTAGACAAAATAATACGAATTTGACAGCGTTTGTTGTACTGCACAGTGTTGTCCTCAAAGGAGTAGCTCAAAGCACCATATATATGCATGCAAAATTGGAAAAAACTAAGAAAGAAAGAAAAAAAAAGTTATAAGAAATTAAGATCAGAGAAAATAAAAAGAAGACAAAAAATTAAGCATTATTTTTCTTCTTTCTATAGACCAGCAGAAATCCACAGTACAGTTATGCAAATTGTCCTGATTACATACACAGATATATCTCCTTCCCCACTCCCTCTCCTGTTCTTCTCATCTCAGTAATTCCTCCCTTTAGAACATGTTGTTTTTCTTTTTTTAAAAATGTCCCCTAAATGATACCTACTTAATAAGTTGGAAATAAAAATACTGATATAATCTTTAAAAATTTAAGAAGTTGTTTCTTAAACAGTAAATATTTGTAAGAAATATGATGGGAATATTGACAAATTTAACAACAGCATAAGAAAATTCATTGCATTTTCTAACAAGAACATATTGGAAAGATTTAGGAAACAATTTTCAATAAAATATTTATATTCACTAACAAGAAATAAATAATTGGTGAATGTTGATAAACAAGATTTTGAACAAAACTGAAATTTGTATAGATTTATTTTAATGAGCTGAATTTCACACATTTGATTATTCTCGATTTCTTTGATATATATCATTCATAAATATTGTTTAGCCATAAGTAAGTATTCATCATATAGTATAGTAATGTTCTTGTCTTCTTCTTTTCCTTTAAATTTACATATAAAAATGAATATTGTTTAATACACCATACTGGAGAAAAAATATGAAAACCATTTAATTCTGGCACCAAAAAATCAGAACTGGCATTAAAACATAGTAACTTTGCAGAAAAAAATTACATGAGAAGCCATAACAAAAGATTCCTTTATAACTGAGGTTAATGTTGAAATATTTTATATGTATTACATTACCATTAATTCCTCTCAAAATGTTCACCCTCACTTTGAGTACACTCACTACATTTTTCTTCCCTTTTTTAAAGCAGTTTTCTGAGTGCTGTTTTGTGAGTGTCTTCAGTTGCATTCTCATAACTGTCTAGATATCTTGAGTCTATGCCAAATATTTGCCTTTCATGGTCATTCTGACTTTGGGGAAGGAACAGAAGGCGCGTGGTGCCTAGAGGGGTGAAGACAAACCAGTGTGTTTTAAGAAGATTTCCTTTGGCTTGAAAGGCACTTACCCATAGCCTTCATATTTTTGTCACACCTCTAAAGACAGGCAAGAGGACCCTCAGAACTGCTGCTAAAGTGACAAGAATCAGAGGAAGTGTTTTGTGTGAAGGAGAGTATTTTGAGGTAGAGTAATAGCAACGTGTCTTTTTGCTATTGTTTACCAGTAGGATTCACACACAGCTCTCACACATTCTGAGGCAGGGCGTGTGCAAGTTGACTGAGTTAAAGGGGAGACGTACTCCTCTGTGGATTTATCCACTCAGGACTTTATAGCTGAGTGTACCATCAGAAGCGGGGGCAGCACTGAGGGGCATCAGTGGAGGCAGGACCAGGATGTCTCCTTCCCTGCAGCTCTTCTCTGTAGTCTTCTTGGACATGGTGATGTGAGTGCTCTCACCCCCCCCCAAACACACACACACACACACACACACACACACACACACACACTCTTCTTTTATGCTCTCCTTGGAGCCAGGCCACTTAGACTGAAGTCCTTTAAAAATCCTGAACTGGGCCAGTGACATAGCTCAGTGGACTAAGTGGCTGCTTAGGCAAGCTCAGGGACTGGGGTTCAGTCCCAAACACCACAAGCCGCACCAGCCCTGCCCCCAGGGTGAGCGAGATGGGACTGAGACTGGGTGTTGAGCTGGCCATGGAGAACAGGCGTGGTGACTGAGGGCAGTAATCCCAGCACTGAGAAATCTGAAAACAGGAGGATCACTAGGAGTTCAAGCTGTGTAGTGAGACCCTGTACCAAATACATTAAATAATAAATAAATAAATAAGAGCCGATGTGTCTCCTTTTTAAATTGTTGGTGTCCAGTATTTGGTCTCAGAGACCAGGAACGTGACTAACATACTTTTACTGAGAAGTTTATTTTAAACACTTAAACATTCACTATACAGTTTGTTCACTCCCTGAACAGTCTAATGACTTCATATGACATTGCCTTTTTAAATCTGGGAAGTGTAAGCCTGCTGAATTATATTCTCCGAGAACTTATGCATTGGAAATTTCTGTATCTTTATGACAGATTAAATCAATCAGTGACCAGTCAGAAGCACGAACCACAAATTAATTTCAACCAGGAAAGACTAGCATGAATGTTATTAAGTATAATAGGAACATAAGTCTTAAGGTTCTATGAAGGCCTCCCATAGAGGACAATCATAGAGCACTCAGAGAAGGAACAGGGCGTTATTCCTTAGGCTGAGGCCAGACTTCAATGGGAAGTATGGAAATAAAGCTGCAAACCTATGTGGGAAAAGACCTCAGTGTGTTGCTTCAGGTCAGTCAGTTTTGCAGTCTTAAAAGAAGCAGGAACTGTCTCCCCAGAATTCTCTGGTGCCCAGGCTCATGGGCTGAAAACAGGTCAGCAACTCAGAAACACATACTCATGGTACAGGTAAGCTGGGAAGGTAGGCTGGCAGGAAATGATAGCATGGGCCAGCCAAGAGGGTCTGCCAGTCCTGATTTCTATCTTGCACTCGCTCTGCTTGGAGGTTGAACATCAGAGAAGAGCTGAAGCACCTGGAGCTCTCAGGCTGCCCAAAGGGCATACATCAGATGTGCAGCTTTGGTGAGGGGAGGTCATCATTAAAGTGTTCACTGGGCCAAAGCCAGGGCCCTGAGTTCTCCAAGGGAGATAGCTGCGCTGAAAGTAACCACGTGACTTATTTGCACAATACTTGCAACAGTGAGAAAGGAACAGAGTTGAAGTGAAAGTGTATCAAAAGATGTCCTTTACTTTAGCCCTGTACTTTTATGACCCTGTATCAGCCAACTGTCAGTCTGATTTTGGAGTGTAGATAGTAAGTTGAAAGCAGGCAAGTCAGTCTTCCCTTAAGAACACCAAGCAGGGCTGGAGAGATGGCTCAGTGGTCTAAAGCACCTACTTAGAACAAGCTTAGCAAAAGCATCAGGGACTGCGGTTCAATCCCCCAGCACCACATGCCAGCCAGCCCGCCCCCTGGTGGGCTGAGCTGGCCTCTCTCTCTCTCTCTCTCTCTCTCTCTCTCTCTCTCTCTCTCTCTCAAAAAAAAAAAAAAAAAAAAATAAAAAAAAAAAAAAAAGAACACCAAGCAACATATCTCATCTCCTGGTTTACTGGGATAGCTGAGGTAAATCTCTGACTACAATCACTCAGCTCTTAGACCCAACCAAGCCTGGGGTAAACATGGCTTGGGGATTTCTGAGTTATATAAATGATACTGACATTTTGATGCAAGATAAATTATCTTTCTTCCTTCAACTGAACAATCCCTGATTGGTACAAAATAACATTTAGAAAAAAATGTCTACAAAGCAAACAAAAAATTATTGAGATTCACAAGTAAATCGAGGTCCACAATTACTTCATATTTTTATAGTTAAAAAATTTTCATTCCAATTTTTGTTGTCTTTATAGGGAATTTCTCCCCCTCTTTTCATTATCTTTATAGGGAATTTCTTCACTGTAGGGAATTTCTTCAATAGCTTTTTGGTATAGCTTCATGATTCCAATCAAACAAGAATAACATTAAAATGCTCTTTTGCAGACTTCTCTTTTGAGGTCCATCATATAAGAAGTGGGAAATCATTATTTCTGCTTACATATCTAGGTAGAATTTGAGGGGGAAAAATCAGTGAGTTATGAAAGATTCTACAGAGAATTGAGGTCACTAGAAATCTCCCAGAAATCTGGACAGATGGGCAAATACAGATAATCACAGCCTTGATCAGCTTACTTCAAGCAGAAATAGCTGAAGCCAGTAAGTGGTAGAAACATTTACCGGGGAATGTTGATGGACTGTTGGAGGTTGCGTGAGGAATAGCTTGAGAATTAAAACTCTTATGGAGCTAGTCTTACAGGGATCACCTAATTGTACTAGGTGTTTGATGTGAAAATGGGGGAATCATTCTCTGATATTTAGGTCAAGAGGAAAGGAAAAGTAATAGTTTGAAATACATTCTAAGAATATTTAGCCATTTTGAAATAAGACTACTTATCATCACAACGAAGTTTTACTTTCCAGGGTAAAGTACTTATCAAAGCACAGTTTGATCTGGATGGGGGCATATTGACCAACTCCAGCTCCCATATCAGTTCTGTGTCATTACAGGAGAAAAAACTGCAAGAGACTGAATGTAGACCCAGTAATGTAGAGCAACTAAAACCTTAGATTTAAATTTCAAATTACAGCAAGGTTCCTCTTCTCAGCACCTTAACGTTCCTCAACAAGACTCCAGACGAAAAACAGTGGGTTAGTTCTGAAATAGAGCAAAATTTAAAAAGGAATTTGTAAGGAAAAAGAAAAGCAATGGGGGAGAGAATAACAAAACAGGTTAGGAAATGGAAGCCTCTAACATCCACATTTATTGTGTGTTTGCTTTTCACAAGGATCAGTTTGAAAAGAGCAAAGATTTTTTGGTTTATGGTCTCAGTCCTGAATAATGGGCCCCAGTTCTGACCCCTTCTCCCCACCCCCAAAGCAAGGAGGTCCATCATGGCGAGATTTGTGGTCACACTTCACCTCCTAGATGGAGGTAAAGGGGAAGCCATGAGCAGCCTCGAATCTCCTCTAGAGGCACAGGATCTCTGGTGTAGCAGCTCTTCAGGCCCCAGATCATACCAATGGTCATCAACTACCACCATAAAGTGAGGACTAAGCCTTTAGTCCATGGGCCCTTGGGGGTCATTCCAGATCTAAACTATCAAAAATAGTACATAATAGTAGGTAGAGTACAGCATCTAATCAGATAAGTATAAAATACAACATTAAGACCCTAATAATTTAAATTTTAGGTACAAACCCGATACATTACCTTGAGATAGCCACAATAAAATATAGGCCAGTTGAAGGGAAGAACACATTGTCTGAGGAGACAAGAAACACCAGGATCAACCCACATATGAAACGTATTTCAGACTGATAGGTTTAAAATGATTCTAAATGGGGATTAATAAGTTAAAGGCACTAATTCCAAAGTAGGCAACATGAAGACCTAGAGGGAAATATTACAAGAAAGATGGAAACTCTAGAGAAAATCAGAAGGAAATGTTTAAAATCAAAAATGCTTTACCAGAGTCAAGGATGACTTTGATTGGTATTGGGCTTAATATTTCTGTGAAAAGTGCCAGTGAGCTTGAAGACACAGTGATAGGAAACATCAAACCTGAATGACAAACAGATAAAAAATAATTTAATTTTTTTAAAAAAGAATATTATATGCAAGGAAGTGAGGCAACTACAAAAGGGATAACATACATATAAGGAAAGTGTGAGAAATAAGAAAAAGAAGTATAATAAATATTTGGAATATTAATAGCTGAGTATTTTCAAAATGATGTTTCAGTATTCAAAAATCAATTAATGTAAACCTGTTACAAACAGCCTCAAAATCAAAGAGATGGAGAGCAAATTAGAAATTTGATAAAATTTAACATATATCCGTAAAGAAAAGTCTCAGCAAAACAGGAACATAGAAAAATGTAGTCTTGAAAAGTAATGTCTGAAAACCTTATCAGCTAACAGTTTAATGAATGTGAGAAACTAGATGCCTCACTCATAAGATTAAAAACAAGATGGGGATGGCTCTTCCTATTACATCTACTTGAGGTTATAGATACAGGCTGTTCTTCCTGACACAAGAAAGGAAGAAAAGTGAGCTAAGCTATGATGATTACAAAAGAAGGCATGAACTCTTTGTGTTGGCTTAGGCAGTGTCAGCTGGGTTGGCTTCCAGTTCCCCTTAGGATTAATCACACTTCTAGGAGTTTCTGAGTTCATCCTGGGGGTGTTACCTCGGGGTTTGCACCTCAACTCTCTCCTTTTACTTAATGGTACTGTTCTCTTGCTCTGCTTCTGGGTGATTGTGAAACAGCGGCATTGCTTTACCATGCCTACCCATAATGATATTTCTACCTTGGAGCCAGCTAATCATAAGCCAATCCCCTGAAAATATGAGTCAGATTAAACCTCTCCTACTTGAAGTTACGGGGTTACAGATTCAACACTATTTGAATCAAACTGGCAAAAAAATACTTGTGAACATTTTCAATTTGTTCTAAAGTTTATAGGTTAAGAGAGTTGCAACAACAGCCCTTTGAACTGGGCACTGGGAGTTGTGTCATGGGATGTAGAAGAGAAATGTTTTCAAATGCACTCGATAGAATAAATGCTTGGATTATTTTTTTCCAGGAAAAAATAAATAAATATGATTTTAATAGTGAAAAAAAGGTTTTTTTTTTTAAAAAGCAAAAATAACCTAGTAGAACCAGCAAAATGATAGAGAAGTGTGGGAGAATTCAGACTATTTGACTTTATAGTTTACTACAAAGCTATAACATTTAACACTTGTGAAAGAAAAGACAGGGCAACCAATATAACAGAGTAGATAGTCCCACCTAGACTCATAAATATGGTCAACTGATCTTTAGTGAAGGAGATAAGGCAATTCA
The DNA here is from genome assembly GCF_000260255.1 of Octodon degus. Taxonomy (NCBI): domain Eukaryota; kingdom Metazoa; phylum Chordata; class Mammalia; order Rodentia; family Octodontidae; genus Octodon; species Octodon degus. The sequence continues at coordinate 15,446,877 of NW_004524601.1, forward strand.
AGGAAGGTGTATTTAAAATAAGTGGTATTAGAAAAACTGGATATTCAGGTCTCAGTTGCTCTTCTCTCATTGTTGGCACAAAATACCCAACACCTAAAATTAAGGAAGGAAAGGTTTACTTAGCTCACAGTCAGTGGAGGTTTCAGTCCATACTCCTTATATTGGGTAATACAGAGTATCTTCCCCAAAGTACTAACACCCATAATCCCAGCCTTGGATCAAGGATCAGTCAGAAACTGCAGAAGCTGCACCATGACACATGAAGCTTTGTGGGGACACCTAGACATAAACCATAACAATATGCAAAAAACTAATAATCTAGGTATAGATATTTTCTTGAAAGATAACATTGAGCAAGCAGTACAGAAAGTTACTGAATAAATATTTTTCCTCTTTCTTTTTTGTATTTGGTTGTTGCAGGGTCTTACTACATAGTTCAGACTCATGGTAATCCTCCTGTTTTCAACCTCCTGGATTACAGGCCTGTGCCACTGTGCCCAGACTCTGGCCCGGCTCAGCTTGACACGGGGGTGGGGCTGGCACTGCCTGTGGTGCTGAGGATCAAATCGTGGTCCCTGTGCTTGTCTGAGCCTGCTTGAGCAGGTGGTTTAGTCTGATGAGCTATGTCACCAGCCCCCTTTTTTCCTCTTTCCTATGCACACTTTATTCTATTACTAACATCTTACATCATGCATTGTTGTAGTTATAATTTATGAACTGACATCAATACCTTGTCAATAAAGTCTGTGGCTTGCATTCAACTTCATTCCTTGTCTTGTACAATTCTACAAAATTTGCCAAATATAAAATTCTATCTATGTAACATTACTGATTTTACAGAATGATGTCATTGGTCTAAAAAATGCTGGAATATTTTATCTTGTTATCACTTTCCTTCCTCCTACTTAACTGGTACTGACATCCACTCATCTGGCTTCTACGTAGAATTTTCTAAGATGACATACTATTTGAATAAAACACTATGCGGCATTTTGTACATTTTGCATTCTGATTTCTTCACATAGAAATGTGCACTTAATTCTCTTTTCTTAAATTTTTCTTGGTAGTATTTTATGGGCTTGTAGCTCATTTTTTTTAATACCAAATAGTACTCTACTATGTGGAGGCACTAAATACACACACATGTACATAGACGGACACATATGAATTGTTTACTATTTAATTAGCATATGACCTTGCACCAATTACTTGGACTTTAGCACAGCTTACTCATCCATAAAATGGGATCTGAAAATGTATTTTATTATTTATTCTGAAGATTACCTCAAGAGTAAAAATGTCATATATGTTAATGTTATGTAAATTAATGGCCCACACTTACTGTTTGCTTACTCCGTAAAACATCCATTTATGCAGGTCAAACTCTATGAATGAGGAATTCTTGCAAGTGAAATTTGTCAGAAAGAGAAAATTCATTTTAACAAGATGGAAACAGTGAACACAGTGATCACCTCATACACTGGGGACTGCCCGGATAGGCTTGAAAAAAAATATGGCTTTGGCGTCAGCATTCAGGAAGCGCATGATAATTTTTCTTTTATCCAAAAATTTGACACCATGTAAAGTATAGTCTTCTTGTTACAATTTGTTTGAGAAGTAATTCAGTAATGAATACGTGTCTGTTCCTTCCTTGACACCTGGGTAGTGTCTATAATGCGCTGCCTTTTAATCCTGCCATCTATTTTTGCCTCCAGAGAAGGATCACTGTATCTTTTGACACGCAGGTGTGCTGGACTTTCAACCACATTATTCTCTCAGTATCTCAGTTGGGGGTGCCAGAGATTTATAGCCAAGCCATAACACTATTATTAAATCTGTTGCAGTTTTCAAAGAGCATCATGAGACTGGAGATAAAAAGAATAAAAGCTATATTGCTTTTCCTATACGCATTTCTTTTTCTAAATGATTATGGCCCGTGCTTATATCCTTCATTCATTCGCAATAGATTATTACATCCAGACTAACTGTCAGAGTAAGAAATTGCTTCAGGTAAAAAGCAATAGATTAGGATTTTGGAAAATTTATAGTTATATTTGAAAAACATTGAGCAACTTTGAGTTTTTATAGTTCCCATTTGTAAATTGGAGAGACGAATTGAGAATTACCTGCTGCCTCCAATGGGCAAGTAATCAGTCTACAAAGCGTTTAAAATCTTTCAACTTTTGAATCAAGATAGTGCCAGAATATAACATTCATTTATCAGCTGCAACTCTTGAGGTATATACTCTCTTAAGAGACTCCATCCAATTACTTGAACCAGCGTACTGTGTTGTAAAAATATCTCAATTTCTTATTGTTTCAGAACCAGGACACCTAGTGATGAATGGAACTATAATTGGGAGCAAATGTAATTCTTTGCAAAATGTAGATCCTTCATTTAATTAGTGATCATTTAATTCAGCTTTCCTCTCTTTTAATGAGGGAAATCCCTAAGCCAGGGAGTTGTTTGTTAAATATTGCATGCAGACATTA
>NW_004524601.1:15450309-15470461 GCF_000260255.1 Octodon degus
ATCACTTTCCTCTTTGGTCCCATAATCTCCTTGATCAGAAAATTTGGGACACTGCCTAGTTACATGACATTACAGTACAAGTTCTCATATGTCCTGAGTCTTAATTGACCTTGGAAGGCTAGGGCCAAAATGTTGGCTTTCCTTACAGCCCTCCCTTTCATCTAATTTTGGTCTGCAAACTTAGGTTGTTAACCATCCAGAAGACAAGCTTATTGTTAGTACCATAAACTTCGGCTGTTATCTTTTCTCCTGTGATATTTTCTTTATTCTTCTATATTTTTTTCTGTTCTAATTGCTTAAAAAAAGACTTCTGAATAAGTATCAGTAACACAGGTTAAAGGAGGTATGTGGTGGTATGTTTCTGTTAATTTCAATGTTGTAATGGACACCAGAGTGTTATTTATCCATGTGAACCGTTGTTTTTGCTTCCGGCTCTATATTCTTGACACCTTGGGAGTCATAACTATCATTGTAAACATAAGCATATAATGCAATCTAGTGTTATTTTCAGGCTTGCCAAATAGCTGAGCAGATTAAAGTGCCTGCAAGCAAGTGCAGGGGTCAGGGGTTCGACCTGGGGTCCTGTTGTGCTGGTCCCACCCCATGGGCCCATTGAGACAGCAATTGAGACTGGGCGTGGTGGCACACACCTGTAATCCCAGCTCTTGGGAGGATGTAAACAGGCGGATCACTATGAGTCTGATCTAGTAGTAAGACCCTAAACACCCTGTATACCTTTCCATAAAATACAAAAAAAAGTTATTTTCAACACTTAAAATCATATTTGATAAGCCAGAGAGATACCTCAGGGCCATAAGTGCCTACCTGGCAAGTACGAGGTCCTCAGTTCAATCCCTGGTGCAAACAAACAAACTTATTCTTTTCTGTATATATTGCTCTAAATAAATAATGTTTTCTAGGGAACACACAGGAATTGTACTTGTATTTTTTAGTTAGCATATCTTGTCTATACTTTATTCACAGAAAAGAGACTAAAGAATGTTGGTGAAAGTGACTAAAGTAGAAAAAAAATTGGCATTTTTTAAGTTATTAGCTTTAGAAATCAATACTTATTAATAAAGATAACTTGACCAAAAATCTGTCACAGAATTTTGAGACTCATTAAAATAAGGTTTAGTGAGAAAAAAAAAGATGTGACCCATTAATAAGTCATATTACTTCAAAAGGAACTGCTTATCAAGACTGAGAGTTTACCCTATTTGAAGCTAACTAGTGAGCCTCCCATCAAAGCATAGATCCCAGGAAAGGGAAGAGATGTTCATTACTCAACAGTATCTCAACATTTTGATGCGGGCTCTGTGAGTGGCAATCACAGTTCTACAAAAATGTCTGAAGTGATACTTCACCTAGTTCATTGCTCTAGAGAAGCAGAACAGTGGGCAAAGGTCACATGATATTTTTTTCCTTTCAGTAAATAGCCCTGTTTGCTTCAGAAGAAGAACCTACGTCAGAAAAATAATGTAAAACAGAGGATTAAGGGTCTCACTTGCGGGGCTGCAGCAATGTGAGATTTCCATGGAGAATTTTCTCATGACCCCTTCTTCCATGTAAAAGTATATCTTGAGATCTCCCTAAACAGTCATTTTGGGGCACTAATGAAGACGGAGGAAAGAAAAATCAAATAAAGCCCAGTTGGAAACAAAACCAATATATGATTCTAATGAGGTAGAAAGGTATACTATAAAAGAAGAACAACAATAAAACCAGTGGAGGAGGCCCTGGAATTGCTTTGCTCTTGTGTGAGCCTTGCCCAATTTCTTGATTTTATTTTTAAGGAACTGCCTCAGAAACTGACCCAGGATAATCTCTCTTGGGATACTACCCACTCGTCCATCCTTTGGAAGGTGCAGTTGCTCCATTTCTTGAAGGTTTCCTGAGCCACTATTTGATTGGATTTGCATTGGTCACCATATTTCTAATCGGGACACACACTGCAGGGGATGTGATACTTCCAGATGGTCTCAAGGGATCAGGCTATATTTAATTTTCTTTGCTCCCTCTACAAATAACAACCTTTTAACTTGTTCAATTTCCTTCCTTGTTTTCCCTGTTCTGTTTATGATTTCTTCTGGGTGCATATCTTCAATGAACCTTTTGCACAGGCTTTTCCATCTTGAGTTCTGCTTCTGTACTACTGACCCACCAACAGGCAAGATCGATGGACAGAAATCACTGCCAACTTCTCAAGTGCTCACTCTACGCCAGCAGTGGGTGAGCATCTATTTCCATTTTTACAGCAACACTCTGATATGGATATTTTTATCATTGCATTTAATTTAGAAGAAACCAAAGTTCAGGGAGGTTAATTGATTTGTCTATCACTTTGTGTTTTGCTGAGTTTTCTGTTGTAACACAGCATTGCAGACTGGGAGGGTTCTTGGGAAAAGAAGTTTGTTTCAGCTCATGGTGGGGGGTCATATCTGGTGGTGGTCATTTTGACACTTGTGAAGTAGAATGGTGAAGATATCACATGGTAAGAGCCTGTGTAAGTGTTGTGTATGTGTGTTTTCTGATCTCTTTTGCTCTTATAAATTCACCAGCATTCATTCATCACAGTTCTACTCTAATGGTCTTCTCTAATTTAAATCACTTCCTAGAGTCCTACCTATAATCACCATGGTTGGCTTAAGTTTCTACCTTCTCAGTACCTCACAACGGGAGTTAAATTTCAACACGTGAATCCTAGTGTCACAGTCAAACCTTACTCAACCCATAAGGCTATCATAATCAAATCTCACAGACCAGGAAGCCTAAAAACAAATGTACTTTCCCAGTTCTGGGGCTGAGAATCTAAGATCAGAGGGCTAGCTCTGGTGAAAGGGGGCCACTGTATGCTCGCATGGCTTTTCCCTGAAAAGGCGAGAAGTCTTTGCCCTTTTATTCTCATTACAGGGACACTAATCCCATCTTAGAGCTTCACACTTATGACCTGGTCTACCCTTTACTACTTTCCCAGAGACTCCCTATCAAGCTGTAACTCAAGATTTCAACATGTGTGTTTGAAAGGTCATAAACATTCAGATCAAGTGTGCAGTTCAGGACCAGTGTTCTTCCAAACACGGTGTTCCTAAACACGAGATGATGAATTTAAAAAGAGACAACTCTCTTCTTTTCCTCAATGCAAAGTTTAGAAGGTCAAATTCAACTTTTGAGGTTCTGAACTACGTGTCTGTACTAGAACAGCAGCTCTTAAATGACATCTGTATTCTATTTTCCTAATGCATACATTATAGTGGGAATTCATGAGCTGATCCTAAAAGATGTCAGATGATCTTATCTGCATAAAGGCATCTAGTAGAGGGTGTAGCATCCTCTGTCCACCTGTGTGTGTTCCTAGTGAGTAGAGCCAACTAAAATCATTCTGAAGTGCTCATGACGACAGTCTTTTCAGTGAAAGCAAGCATTTTCAGGGGCACGGCTGAGAGAGTCAGTCTCCCCTGAGGATCAAATATTCTACTGTATTTTGACTCCACAGTCAGATTAATACAGAATCCATTTTCTACATTATATTTTTGTGTGTTTAACAACTATCTGAAATGACATCCTAATTTATGCATGATTGATTCCTATAGATTGCATCTTTCTCTGAGAAAAGAAATGGAAATTGTCTAAGTAGTCCCGGTGCAACCATACCACAGGTACAAAAGAACTCATGGAGAAACCATAGCTAATCCAATGTATTCAAAGAAATATCCATTTCATAACCAAAAGACATTACAAATGAGTCCATAAGTCATAAAAGTGTCTCAAATTTTACTTCACTAATTAGAAAAACACCCACATTCAGAATTAGCATAGGGAGAATTTGAAAGCACTTTTGTTTCTAAGAAATAACACATAAAATTAAACCTGTCACAGAAACTTTATTATTATTTTGATTGGTCAATAAAATAGTAAAGAGAAAATTATTTTTAGTTATTAAATTGAATTGACTCTATAATTTGTTGCTGAAATTAAAAAGGCTTTTACTTTAGTAATTATTGTAAAATTCTGACTGAATTTAATCTAATAGGTATATCAACTGGTAAACATTAAATGAAAAACAATATGGAATGTTTTACTTTAATGATATTCATGGACATATACATACAATGAAGTTTATAGTCATCGAAAATTTTGAAGATATTCCACATAAAGTTAAGATAATAGGCATTTTTAAAACCCATTTTGTAGATTGGGCACGGTGGCACACGCCTGTAATCCCAGCACTTCAAAAGCTGAAAACAGGAGGATCACTGCAAGTCCAATCTGTGTAGTGAGACCCTGTAGACGCTGAACAAAATACATTTAAAAAATGAAAAAAATAAGTGAAACACATTTTATTATTCTTATTTTCTCTATTGCTCAAATATGTTTTTACATGTAAGAATCTCTATCGTTTGGACAATATTTCATGCATACATTTTGCACTCTGAGTAACTACTATTAAGATAACTGCACAATGTCTTATTAATAATTATTATTAGTCTGATTTGAAGCTGTTTTGTTTTTATTTGTATTTTTTCTCTTTAAAATAAAAAGATAAAATGAATATGTAGTCACTATTCATATTTTATAGTATTTGCATGTAAATAAACATTTATAAATCTAGTCACATTGTTTATACCTAGTCCCATTTCATGAACCTCAGACCTAAACATAAACTTTTCCTGTCATCTTCACAGAGGTAATTCTATTTGTTTTGGCCTCTTAATGGGAATTCTGAAATTCTCCTCACATACTTTCTTACCCAAATGCATATATATCTACTAGGACATCTATGCTGGTTAAGATTGTCGACTTGATTGGCTCTGGAACTGTGTGAGGAACTTGAAAGCAATTCTGGGCAATTCTGGGTGGGTTGGAGAGGCTGTGGTGGCCTGACCGTGGGAATGACCTTGGGCATGGTGCGCGGCCCCTGCCCCTGCTGTCTGGACTTGTTCTCCTGCTGCCTTCTCAGCCACCCTGGGTGGAGCATCTCTGGTCAAGCCCGTCCTTTCTCTATGGTAGCTCTGCCTCAGAGTAAGCGCGCTATTGAATCCCTGCAAACCACATGCCAAGTTAAACCTCATCTTTAAATTGTGGGTGTTGAGTGTCTGTGTCCCATCCACAGGAAAGCTCACTGACACAGCTTCCGTTCTAAGAAAATGCGTCGTCAGCATGCATAGTTATCCAAATGAAAGCAGCGTGACTTCCAGTGACTGAACCACCTTGTAGTATTGCTAATTTAAAATCACTGATGACGCATACTTTTGCTTAAAAACATTTCTTGGGACGATTTCCATGGTGCTGTACTTCTTTAGTTTATAGACTAGCTCTATGGACACATTGTATCCTCCATAATTTTTTCTTCCAGTTTTTTAGGATTGAATGTCATTTAAATTTTAAAGCTACTTCCTTGTTAAATTTATACTTTCTCCCTGGTGGTAATCTTGTAAAACCTTAATTAAGGTGAATAATGTGATAATTCCAAAATCATTCTTTTTAGCTTATGTCCCTTTTGAACATTATACTTCTGTAATGGAGTAACTTTTTTCATTTTTTGTGTAAATGGTACATGGTCTCACAACACAGCTTGGACTTACAATGATCCTCCTGTTCTCAACCTCCCCAGTGCTGAGCTTACAGGCGTGTGCAGCCACACTGGGACTTGATCGCTGCCTCAACTTGCCTGGGTGGTGGAGCATAGATTACTTTTAATGACCTGTCATTCTACCTTTTCAGAGTGAGTGGATTCTTGATTCTATGAAACAGATTCCTAGGGTTGGGGAGATATCTTGGCGGTCTTGGCCTGGCAAGCTCAAGGATCTGGATTTGATCCCTGCTATCACACGCCATGCTGGTGACCGAAACCGAGCATGGTGGCACTCAGTTTTAATCCCAGCTCTGAGAAGGCTGAGACAGGAGGATCACTATGAAACTGAGCTGTGTAACAATATCCTGTACCAAATAAGTAAGAGATTGTAAAACATAAAAACACAGATTCTTTCCCTTATCTTCTGATATTTTGCTTACCAAGATTCACATATGTAAGTTCTCAGCTCATTTTGTTTATATTGAATTTGTTGCTAAATTACATAATTGAAATTAATGCTGAGTAACAAGAGGAAATTAGATATTCTGATGAAGTTTAATTTTAAAAATTACTTGTAAGGTTATTGCTTAATATATTTGACTATGGCAAGAATGTGACCATATAAGACTGAAGAAAGTGAAACAATAGAAAATGATATGATTCTTTCAGGTGAAGATTTAAGTCTTCAGTGCACTTTAAATACATGAACTAGGAAGCCATGGGTGATTTCTTGTGAGTTTGAATTGCATATACAAAAAGATTGTCAGTAACATGAAATGATGTGACAAAAATTTAACCAAAAGCCAAGACATGTGTGCCACATAATGATTAGCATGGTAAGCAATAAGATAATGTAAATTATCTTATTAATAATTAGGATTAAGATAAGCTAAATTATGCTTGTGTAATTTATCATCTTAAATAACTAGAAAGATTGTTCTTATTCTTTCAAATAGGAGAATTTTAACCATGTGTTGAACTATTTGTAGGACTGCCTATTTGGCTATATTCTAACTGTCTAATTTTTCTTTTAATATACTCTTAATTTTCAGATTACCATTCATTCACATGTAAATGTAAGAAATAGGAAGGAGTAAAGAGACAGCTCGTGTATCCTTTGTTCAATTCGCCTCCATTACAACATTTTGCACAACTATTACTAGAACATTGTTTTTCCATTTTTTCTACATGTGCTCTGAATTTGGGCATTTACTCTTGCTCCTTTCTTTGTCACTTGATTTATTTGCAGCAGATATAGTGGATCTTTTCTTTCTGGCCAGAACCCTAAATTTCATTTGTTTAAATTTCTCTCTTCCCTTCTTCCAAATCTTCTATAATGCTAACTAAGTAACTTTAGACTATATAAAGGTTAGATGATCTAAGTAACATTAGTTATACTTGCCAGCTACCATTAGAAGCTTTACCTGTTCTCCATATTTATCAGTGCATGCACACTAGTAATTCTTCATTCTTTTGTAAATCTCAATATTTCAAATCGATTGCCCTGAGGCTATTAATCTCCTTAAAAGCTGTGAATAGCTGTCATCTTCAATATAAAGTTTTCAATGAGCACTATTTTCTACCCTGCTTATGTCTCAGGCTGGGGTACCAAGATTTCCTTCTTGTCATGTGTTCTCACACATCCTATTATGTTCTTGTGTTCAATGCATGACTCTGCTCATATTATTACATTTGTCTGCATACTTCTCTACTTCTTTTGGAGGTTCAGCTCCTTCTTGATAGACTTTATTTTTATTCATTGGTGTCTTTCCAGAGCTTCGTCATGCGCCTGGTATACTCTATACATGATGATACAAGTTTGCGCATGCAGGAATTACACAGAGTGTGTGCCACAAAGAGATGACATCGCAGCTCTCTACATTGAATGATGTAGCCAGGAACACTTTGGCTCCTTCCCTTCACTGACAATCAAAACTATGAGACCTTGGCTGAACATTTACTTGATAATTGGCTCCTGTAATTAGCATGGCTTTTTTCCTTCTCTAGATAGGTTTGTTTCCTTTATTTTGGAATGTCTAAGACAATAGGAGATTTCCTGAGGACAAGTGCTTACAGTTTTCCAAGCAGTTGGGGATTTTTAAAATTCATGTTAAACTAAGTGCATGTGATGTCCCTTTTACTCTGCTTCTTGACTGTGACAATGTAGACAGAAGGCGATGTTTGGTAAAAGATGACATGTAGGGATCCCAAACAGCAACCACCCATCAGTCTTGCAAGGTGTGGCATGTGTATGCACGTGTGTGTGTGTGTGTTCAAGGGTACAGAACTCATCCTGGATACTCTCCAGACTTGAAATGCAAAATCTCTGGCTCTGACTTCTGATGGAAACAATTAGCGATGAACACCAGGGGACAGGTTTGCAGCCCTCTTTCCCGAGTTCTGATCTGAATGTAATGGTTTGGACTTTCAGAAAATGTATTTGCTACCAAAAGAGGAGTGGCATTATTTTTAGGTCAGCCAAATAGCTCAGCAGATTAAAGTGCCTGCAAGCAAGCGCAGGGACCAGAGGTTCAATTCTGAGGGCCTTCCGTGCTGGTCCCACTCCCAGGGTGGCCCAAGATGGCAATTGAGACTGGGAGTGGTGGCGCACACCTATAATCCCAGGTCTTGGGAGGCTGTAAACAGATGGATCACCATGAGTCCGATATAGTAGTGAGACCCTGAACACCTGTAGACCCTTCCCTAAAATACAAAAAAAGGAGTGGCATTATTTTTGCACTGGGAATCGAACTCAGGACTTTGCACTTGCCAGGAAGGATAATGTGTCACTGAGTTATATCCCCAGCCAAGGGTAGCAATTTTTATCTTTTACAGTAGGAGGAAATTGGCGGGTACTTTGACAGGGCAGCAGAGAGTACTTGTAGACAAGTGAACTAGGTTAAGATGTGCAATATTATCTCACTGCCAATGGGCAAGATGATTACCAGGGAAAGGCCCACTTGGGATTGATTTAACAATATCCTCTCACTTAGTACTTGCTCTTCCTTCCTCAAAAGATCCACCCACGTCAGAAAATGCTGCACACAGTTTCTTCTGGAAAGCATTACGGAATGCTGTGACTTCAGGGGGTTGTAATCTCTTCCGCACAAACTTTCAACAGTGATTGAAGAGACAAGAGCAGAACTGACAGAGGAACCATGTTTCCCAGCTACAGAAAGCTGCTAGCAAGCAGTGCCGTGAGCACGGGCTCCTGGCACGATGGGAGAGAGAAGCGTCCAGTGCTGCAAGACATTTCCTCACAAATATAAATAAAATATTTTTAAACCCACTTTCTGTCATTTGAGTTCTGAATTCACAGTTCACGGAATGTCCAACTTCAATTTGTGTGTGAAAGCCATTTTTTCAAGTAGAGTATTATTTTCATACTTAAATAAAATGTATAGTCAATTTTTTAAGTTCATTATGCTGAGGAAACTCTCATTCGAGTCATAATAGAGAATTCAGTTTTAATGTGTGGGTGCTCTAACAACTTGACACTGTGACAGCAAAGAATTTTCATCACTACTTCCAAGTGTAGACACATTTTAGAAAATTTCAAGACAGGATCTTTGTGTATAGTACACTTTGTAGCTCGCCCCTGCTGGCCTCACGCTTGCTGCAATCCTAATGCTTCAGCCTTCCTGCAGCTGGGATTCTAGTCACACACCCAATGCCAGGCTTGTGGACATTTACACATAAATAATTACTATATTAATAAATAAAAATGTTATTTAATATTCATACTAGAAAAAATATTTTAATGCTCAATTTTACAATGATAAATATTTATTAACTGGAAGGTATGTGTTATTTATTGGTATAGCAGATTGGTAAACCCATGATTAACATGTGCACTGTTTGGGAAGCTATTATATTTATATAAAATACTATTTTAAATATAAATATTTCAATATAGTAAGACATATTTTACTGAGGTCATTGTCTGAACAGTTGCACTGTGGGACAGAAAAGAAAGATTTCTTATATCTGCATAATATGTTAATATTTTCTTTTCAGTACAGATGTTCTTGAAACTGGAAACCATTTAATAAAATCTATAATCTGTGGTAGGCTTATCATTTTAATGTGAAGATTGATTCTCTGCCAACTCACATAAGTAGAATAACCACTTGTAAAATCATTGGATTAAAGCATAAGTTGAATAAGGTAAGAAGATTAGTTGAAACTCAAGGCATTAATTTGAAATGTAGCTGTTGTAAAAAATGTATGAGGATTTTAATATAGGCTTTAAAATTAAGGCTACTTACATATGAGATTTTTAAAAATTCACTCCCCTTGCATTAAGGATGTTAAAATTCAGGGAGGTTGAGAAAATGTGTTGAAAGGAGGGTAGTAGGCAGAGCACATCCACATGTGTGTAGGTGTGGCACTGCGCAGGTCAGAGACAGGCTCCGGATGCGCCTTGGAGCATCAGCATGTGTGAACTCAGGTGAAGGTAAGAGGTCAGCTGTACTGAGAAGAACTCAGAAGCAAGCACTTGTAGCAGGCAAAAGACAAAAGGGCGCCAACTGGAGCTAGGAAAGAATATACAAAATAACTGTGTTCCAGCTGGGAACACAGAACTAACTAGGATAATCAGGGGATTTGTGCAGCAGGGCTGTTTTCTAGACAGAAATCAATTTTTTTTAACTAAGCCAGTTATTGTAATAGCTGCCAAAAATATAGTTAATAAAAATAATTATTTAAAAGTAAGAGTATAAGAGATTAAATGAACAGAAGAGCTGGTTGTATGCTTGGTTTTCTACTGGAAGCTTCCAGGCTCAAGTTGAATTGAAGGTTCATGTTTGCAAGTTTTGAAAGCCCAGAACAGGACAGGGCAGCACAGAGTCAGTGAGACGGTTTCACGCACCCTTTCTTTCCCAAGGATACAAAAGATACAGTGGCTTAGCTAGGCAAGTAAGGAGAGGAAAAGAAAGAAGCCTACATAAATCATAGGGAATGCAGAAATCAGGAATGGAGAAAAGACACTGATGAATATAAATTCAATTCATAATGAAATAGTTGTGTTCTGTTCATTTCTTTAACCCCAGAAGCTGGTTTCATGTTTGTCACATAGAACTGCACACAGACAGGTACTAAGAGAGATGAGAAAACTGCAAATCATACAGCAACAGGCAAACATGGAAATCAGTAGGTGCAAGTAAGGTGGTAGAAGTCAGGGCAGCAGTTTGTGCTTTCTTCCTGGAGCAAGGACAGTGTTCAAGTCGCCTTTCAATTATTTTGGTGTTGTTCTGAAGTTCTATTTTAAATGGTACTTTCATTCTAAAAGATGTTCTCAATGATTAAAAGTGTTGTGAAGCCCTGTGTTGGTTTGGAAAATTACAGTTTAATTTAGACTTGCTTAGGACTCCTTTGAAATACAAACGAATAGTAGGTCTAAAAATCCATAATGTACTCTGTAAATTTTGATTATATTTTCCCAACTTGTTTTATTCCCTGATTCAATAAATTATCATTGAGTGTTTAGTATAATTCATGCACAATATTTACTCAAGGTGCAGTTAATCTAATGAATTTAAAGTCTTACATTAAACATAGAAAATATAACTGTGTGTGCGTGTGTGTGTGTGTGTGTGTGTGTGTGTGTGTGTGTGTGTGCATGTGTGGCATGTCACATGAAGTTAGATTTCAGAAAACTATTTTATCTAGAAAAAAAGAGAACCTGGAACAGAATCCCTGTAAGACATATTCAAGTTGAGTTTGGGCTCATTACTGATTACCCATGTGAGCGAAAGTATATGTAGGAAGAACTTAAAAGATTACAGAATTTGTGCACCCAGAGGAAAGGAGATTACAAGGGTTTCAATTAGAATTCTTGGCCCAACCAGAGCTGAAAAGTTTGGAGACAGGGATCTACTTCATTGTAGATTGTTCAGTGGCATCCTAAGCACAGTGATTTTTATACTGAGAACAACAGAACTGTGTCAGGTTTTAAAGAAGAACATGATCCTATCAACATTGCATTTGTGTGAGGTTGTCCACACAGCCCTGGGAAAGATCAACCTTCAGAAGAGAAGATGTAGGACAGCACTAATATGAATTTATTGTGGAATTGGATTATGGGGTAGAAGAATTAGAACTAGAGAGCTAGACAATGGGAGAATTAGGAGACATTTGAAAGGAATGTAAGAAGAGGGAGTCAAAATTTTCTGTAGTGTTCTGATATAGGTATAAAAATCATAATCTATGACTTGAATAATAGGCTTTATTCTAATGGCATTCACAGAGGTTTCACTGATGCCTTTGAACTATGGCCATGAGTTAGAGATTTGAGTTTAAAACCATTAGTGTGTATCCAAGAAGTGATAGCTTGTGGATGGTCCAATGTAGGTCTGAGGTTCCAGTTTCTCATCCAGACCGTATACTTATGAGAACCACTCAACTCACCTGTTAAGCCTAGTTTTGATTAAACTTAATTATTCAACTTCAGAAAGGAAGTGGAGAAAGTAGGTCACTGAACTATGCATGCTAGATAAAATTGTGGACATTTTCTTTCTATTATTCAGTGTAAAAACTTTTACCACTTGTCTACATTTTTACCTTTGATAAATTTCATTCTGTGTTCCAATTTATTCATTTGTATAACAGCAAATGCTATATGAAGAAATATGTGAAACTTGAAGAGTAGAGATTCTAGCAAGATGTGTGTTATGTAAATATCTGTGTCACACAGAACGTACAATAATGTGTCTGGCAAAGACTAAGATGTCGGTGTCAGGATAGAATTTATGGAGAAGACTTCAGCAGACGCCCTATGCTACTTCCACAGTGTCACTGCTGCAATAATTTGACTCCTGGAGCCGTTAGAGCAAGCTGGACCAGTGCTGCCCTGATGGCTCCGCTGCCTTGTGACACTTTCCTGACACTGAATTTTCTGGTCACTGTTGGTCTTCAACACACTGATTAGATACCCTGGTTTTTAGGGTTGGAGTTATCAGACAACATAAACAAGCTATCTATCCATTTATTTTAAGTCCCTGATATATGGAAAAATATTGAATCGATGATCAAAATGGCTTTGTCAGTGCTTAATTGAGGTTCATTTTCTTCTCCATCCAGCAGTCTCCATGAGAACAAAATAATTTACCTTTGATGCTCAGTTTCAATTCCTCTTATCAAAGAACTTTTTCTTTTTACACTTTCCAGAAATTTCAATCATAAACCAAGCATTCATGTATACCATACTTGGTTACAATTGAAAGTGAAGCATGTGTAACCATATAATTTAACAATAACAGCAAGATTTGGAGAGCCTCTTACTTGGAAAAAAAATTGACAATATGGAGCAAGGAAAAAATACTCATATATACACAGAAATGTCTGCAATGAAACCAAGAAGAGTAAAATGGGGGGGGGAGTAAAAATGTAATTTCAGTGTAAAAACAAGAAATGAGAAAAGAATCATCAGTGTGATAGGAAATGAAAAGAAGAAAGAAAATCTTCATATTTTAAAGTCAACCCCCATTTTTCAACAGAAAGAACAATTTTGCTCTGACAGATTAAAACAAACTGGGTCAGCCTTCCCCAGTAGATTGCTCCATTGACTTTATCTTCAAATTTAGCTTAAAAATTTTGCTTGGGGAAAAATCATCTGTTTCAATTTGAGTTCCCATTTTAGGGACATATTGTCTCAGAATATTTGAAGTACAATTCTTTCTTTACTATTTTTGTCTTCTTGTGAATCATACACTGCTATTTTCAGTCATTTTCTAGCATTTTGGGGAAAATATTTATATCCATTTTTATGGCAACATTTTTGTGAAAATGAAAGGTTGAGAATTTTCCCTTATTTCTTAAAAAAAAATTCAATCTTAAATTTTATGATATGGCAAGACATTTTTATACTTTAAATGATTTGGTGTAATTCAATTCCCCTGGTAACCACGTGAAATAACATGTTCAGCAGGACACAAGTTCAGCAGTGGTCTCCCTTCGAAGGACTCACTCTGTTGGGCTTCCTGTTGGCCAGATTTGTCGCAAGGCTGACAGAATCGTATAACGTCGTTTTGGTGAGGTGAGTCCACTCAAACAGGAGCACAGCCATCATCTCCCCAAATGGCACAGACGGGGGCAGTTGAACATTTCACACAGTCATGGAAAAGGGTGCTGTTCTGAATGTTGAATTGAATGTCTGCTCATTTAAAAGCTTTGTTACACCCACAGCACTTGAATAAACAATACAGTAACCATTAACATGATAGCAGAATCTAAGGCTTGATAAAGGGCCATTCTAAGTGCTCCTTGCCAATTTAAAGATATGATGCAACTTGATTCCTGGAAAATTTATTGGAAGAAAGGCCTATAAACTCTTCCTACCACTTCTAGATGCTCAGTTAAGACTATATTGGGATGCTACATATGCCATTACTTTATATAATGGACAGTGATTTTAAAAATTAAACCTATTTATTAATTCATGTCAATAAAGCATACATGCATATAATGTATAATATTTGGAAATAAGAAAAACAAGTTTGAAAATTTTAGTATTCAATATGTAATAAGTACACTTGTATTAGCTACTTGTCATGTTTCATTTAGAATTTTGGGAGGGATGCTATAGACTTTGCACATGTTTGAGTTCTTATCCCTTTAAATACTCCCATCATTGCAACCCAAATTTCCATGGCTTATTGTATAGAGGACATAAAATATAAATTCTTCATATAAACAGTAGTTGAAACAAACATGCCCTCTGTTGTCCTTATTCTGATAGATCACAGCATCTAAATATTGATGAGCAGAGCCTTGGAGACTTAGAAATTTCACTGAATAAAAGAAACAGCACACAGAGAACACATACAGGGACTCACACTCCTAAAAACAGTGAAAAACACCTAAAAGCCAAAGTTTACTTTACTTAAATAGTTAACAAAAATTTATTGCAAGGTATTTTTCACTGAATTTACAGTTTCAAGGAACATGGTACAAAACATAGGGCCATCAGCTTTGTCTAAACATTAAATAGATGCAAATACACAAAGATTAGAAAAAGAACCAAGGAGCATACTTTAAACATAAATTACAGTACTATAAATATAGTTTATGTACATTATACATACTCTTAAGACCTCATTGTAGTATACAGCATATATTGTATTGACTTTCAAACTATTTAGTGCTTTAGCAATATTATATATCCGTAGCATAAGAATTTATTTGCATCATTAAACTTACAGTAAATGATCTGAAATTGCTGAAGCCATACTTAGGCCAGTTTAATTCCATTGAGTGAATAGCCATGTATAGGTTAGCGGAACACCTACGTGTCGAGCTAGAGTTTTCTGACTAGTGTTTGCTATCTGCTTGACGGTGATGACTTCTTAGAAGAGAGGCTGCAGAGGGATGACAGTTGGGTGTGGAGAAAGCAGAGAAGGAAAAAGTGCGTGGGGTATGGGTGGAAAAGCCAGGTGGCCAGGATGGAGAACCGAGGCTGGAAGTATCTGCATCTGAGGAGGAGCTACGAAGGTGGGCTGGTTCCCAGGGCAAAGCCTCGGTCCAACTGGGCCCACTGAGATCTGAGGTATAGATGTTCTGGACAAAGCTGGGACTTGGGAGAGAAACTGTTGGTGTGGCTGAAGCACTTTGAGGGTTCCTGTGGCTGCGGCCGCAGCGGCAGCTGCAGCAGCTGCTGCGTGCTGCTGCAAAACAGTGTGGTGGATGGTGGTCACGGAGGTAGAGCACAGAGGTGGCTGCAGAGGCAGAGGCGGCAGAGGTGTGCCAGGCGGTGGCAGGGGGGCTGCAGGAAAGCTGAGTTTGACCTTGTTGGCCAGCACATTAGGCTGTATAATGTGATGGTAGACCTCGCAAGGTAGATTTTTGAATTTTTCATGGTTTTCTAATGGGATCAATAATGCTTGTTCTGGTAATGCTAAAGGAGCCAGGATTTGCTCGGTTGTAATGAATGTATGACCGCTGACATGTGCTTCCTTGAAAGGTAATGGCGGTTGTGTGTTAAGGAGTCCTGAATTATAACACAGCCACTCTGATGAGGCCTCATTCGTCTTGCTTTGGGGAAGGGTCTCAGCCAGTTCATAGTGGCAAAGGTACGATTTAGGCTGTGACTGTCTGAATGTCCTTTCGCTATTAGGCACCTTGAAAGGAATTTGCTTTTCACTAATATTCGTAGGTTCGCTTCTTTCTTGGTGTTCCAGGGAGGCGGTGTCTTCTGTTTCTTTTGTTGGGGGACAAGTTTTGGTGGGATCGCTGGAAACCTCTGATGCTTCACCAGGATTGGTCTCCATCGCTGAATGCTCAGCTTCCAGGCTGCTTTCAGAAAGAAGGAGGCCGCTAGGCTCTAACACCAATTTGTCTTCTTTGTGGACTGTTGGTTCCAAGTTCCTTTCAGCATCTGCACCATCTTGTGCTTCTATTCCTTCTTTTTTGTCTTCACTTAGGAACCTGCCCAGGTGATTTACAGAACTCCTTTCCATGGAATTATCTGCATTTTCATTAACACCCAAAGTTTCACTTCCCATCTGCAATCTGCTTCTTTTTCTTCTTCGTTTCTTTTTAGGTTTACAGGGAGCAAACGAAGCACTTGCAGACCTCAACAATTCTTCAGGTAGACAACACTGTCTATTTAAACTTTCATCTGATGAGTAAGAATGTGAGTGTTGTCTACGTTTTCTGTGGAATCGTTCTGATTCATTCGTGAGAGAATTGTAACCTCTTTTAACTGGCTGATTGTGGCTCACAGGTTTTGTGTCATTTTGAAGAACTAAGAATCTGGGATCCTGACTATAGCCTGACAGTCTGGCTTTCCAGCAGCAGTAAGCTCTGGAGTATGTTAAGTGATGCATCCCAGGATGTACCGTTGCTGGACTAGGCTGCCCATTGAACAGCATCCCATTCTTCGTACATTCATTTTCAGAACTGATAGGATGGTGATTATTGTAATCAATCTTCCAGGTGTTACACATTTCTTCATTTTCACTTAAGCATTCAGATGCCGATTTAGGCCTTTTATCAGGTAAATGAGACGAGTCTAATAATTGCTCTGGACCTGAATGCTGTTTTTCTGATATTGTTTCCAGTAAGGTTTTCCTAGTTTTGTCAGGGGCACTACTCTCCATTTCCATCTTGCAGTGAGTTTCCTCTTTGGTTTTCTCCCCATGGTGATGATGCTGACAGAACGTCCTTTTCTTCTTCCTTCTACTTTTATGGAACCAATGTTCATGAGTATCCTTCGACCTTATTTTGTTGTATTTCTCATCTACAAAGTCTTGTTTCATGTGATTCTTAGTGAAATTATGTTTTCCTGTTTTCCTCATCCTACAAGAAATATTTCTAGGCCTCTGACCCATATTCTCATTTTTTCCAGAGTCACATATATTGGAAAGAGTATTGACTGCCAAATTAGGAGCAATCTGGGTGAATTCATTTTCTGAGCAACTGATTTCACAATCTGTGGACCTTGTCCCAGTCAGGCCCTTGCAATCTGAAACTGGTTGCTTGCAAAGATCTTCTTCCTTCTGCTGAGAGCAAAGATCATTTAAAGGCAGCTTGCTTTTATTGGGATTATTGTTTAATTTAGTGGACTTGAAGTCAAAACAAAGAGGATTACAACTGTAGGAAATTGATGGTTCTGTACTTGTGTAAACCAGCATTTCCGTTGGCCACTGCAGAACTGTCGATCCGTGTTTATTTAGTACAGGGACAAATGGCTCAGACTGTCTTTTATGTAGATCTTGCTTTTTAGGTAAGGTTATATTATCCACTTCAGTATTTGTAGGGGTCAGTGTCTCCATACCGCTTTTATTTTCAGTTTCAATTGTGGATGCATCATTATTCTTAACATTTTCCTCTGCAGCAGCTTGCTCAGATACGCAATCATTAGACAGATCAGGAATTGTAGATCTATTTTCTAACAACTCAGAATTGTTACCACTTACAGGTACCACTTCGCTGACAGTAATATCTTCCTGTGAGATTTGATCTGCTAATGGGAATGAAGTTTTGCAGTTGTCTACATCAGAACATAAGGGGAGCTGTACTCGGGAAAACGGAGGCAACAATAACACATCTCCTTCACAAGAGACGTCTTTCATCTCTTGAATTTGAGTAGTTTCTTTGTCAGTGCCAGTTGCCTCTGCTGGATGAAATGAGTTAGCTTTCTCCTCAGAACTCAAAAGCATCTCTGTTGGTGAAAATCGCTGTAGGTGACAGGCACTGGGGACGAACCTACTTTTTCGGCTAAATTCTTTTCCCACCAAGGCATCATCGTTGCTTTCCGAGAAGGCTGAGGCGGAGGACTCCAGCTTCACCGATGCTTTCTTTGGAAATGCAAAAGAAAAGCCAATTTTGTGTCTGTGTATTCCCTCGGCTCGGTCCCCAGCTCGGTTCTTTCTGTCTGTACAGTCTCCACTTTCAGGATCTGCAGCAACTGTGGTGACATTGTTAGTATTTTCTTCTCTCTCTAGTAAAGTATATTGAGAGTCTTGCTGCTTATTAACTGAATCCACAACTCTTCTGGAAATTTCGCTACCATTTTCTCTCACAGTAACAGTTGTTGACTTGAACATGGGGCCACTTCCAGGAGCACTACAAAAAGAAACCCGAGAGTGTGTTAAATTCGACTTTCTGGAGGAAAAATAGTCTGACACTTACAGCTAAAAATGTCACTAAGTTTTTATTTTTTTTTTAGATCTTCATATCTTTGTAAACATTAATTTACTATGATGCAAGTACTTTGTATAATCGCACAGTATCATTTTGTTTTTGACTATTTTTTGAGACACCTTAAAGATATTGTTTTGAAATGACCTTGGCAACTGTAAACTGCCACACAAACGACCTTCCTGTGCTCTCAAGCCCATACTTCTTGTCTACTTCGTTTTGCTTTGTTTTTTAATCTCCATGCCATCTTCAAGCACATTTTGAAGTGTTATGCATTTCTCTAAGGCAAAGCTATTTTTAACATAAGAAGTTGATATCATATCTCATAGGTGAATGATATGAATGAAATTAAAAATTGAAACTCTGTCATGACTTTACAAAGGTTGGGATTTGGCTCAACTATTCATTTGACCCAATATTCATGTAAACAACCTTCCCTGAGGGTCTATCTCTTCCAGTCCAAGTGGTTTACTGTGACAGAAGGACATCTAAGAGATGGGATTAGATGGATGAGAACATCCTGTCTTGTAGAATTGTGGGGTTCAATATTTGATGTTATACTGAATGTGGAAGTCACACAACAAAATATAGTAATGCAGGATAAATGAGCACTTCAGATCTAAATTATAACTGTTATGCTTTACGATACTATAAGATTTGTGCATTGAAGAACTATACCCTTCAGTGCATAAATGTACAAAATCCCTAAATCTTATCTGTACCACAAAAGACTTATCATATGCAAAATTTTCCATTTTATGTTAAATTTCAGGGTTTTGTAAGTTACACATGCCCACGCATTTTCTTTGGATGTTTTCCTCATACAACCACAAACACAATGTACAGGTCCCTTGCCTTATCTGCTACTATGTAGCAGCACCACTTTTTACCTGGCCATTTTTAGAGGCACAGAATTGAGGGAAAAGTGTGTGTGCACATTTGTACGTGAATGTGTGTATGATGAGTGGAATATGTTCTCTGTACTGAGGATAGTAATTTAGGTAAGAAATACATACTCTTTATGGTACATATATTGTTTACTCTACCTCTCTTAATATAGCTGCAGTGTTACGTGGAGAACATTAAGGTCTGTAGGTCCTATGCTTCTCTATAGCATTAACCTGTACTTGGACAATTTTCCATTTGTCTCTGAAAAATTAATGTGTCAGGTTAATATAATTCAATAGCAGCTATAGCAATTTTTATAGTAATTTCATACAGGAGTGCAAACTTACTTAAATTTTACTTTAATTTTGTCACGTTTTGGCATCCTAAAATATGACAACATATCCCAGAATACTTTGTGATTTTTTTTAAATGTATTTGGTACCAGGGTTTACAAGGTCTCACTACGTAGATCGGACTTACAGTGATTCTCCTGTTTTCAGCCTCCCAAGTTCTGGGATTACAGGCGCACACCACCATGCGTAGTCTCAGTGGCCATCTCAACACACCCCCGGGGTGGGGCCAGCACGGCAGGCCTGGGATCGAACCCCAGCCGCTACACTCTGCCTAAGCAGGTGCTTTAGTCCATTGAGCTATCTGGCTGGCCCTACATTTTGATACGTTTTTATAGGCAGTATATCCCATAACACTTTTCAGCATAAAATAAATTTAATATAAAACATCTCGATATAGACAAGAATGAGACGTTTGACTTATAAGGAAAAATCACTTTAAGAAGTGTTTTATTTTAATATGATTGCCATGCCTGGGGTTGTAAGGTCTGGATTACATCACTGTTCACATCTAGCGGCTGCCCAGTGTGAGAATCAGGTGAAAGCTTAAGAGTTGTGAACTTGAGACATAGTGGTGCATACCTCTAATCCTAGTCCTTGGAGGCTGAACAATAGGATTACAATAAAAATTCAAAGCCAGTCTGGAGTACACAGCAAGTCTCTCTCTCTCTCTCTCTCTCTCTCTCTCTCTCTCTCTCTC
>NW_004524601.1:15470561-15476952 GCF_000260255.1 Octodon degus
CACACACACACACACACACAACCTGTGAATGTCTAACAGTCTAGTCTTATTCACAGTGAAA
Organism: Octodon degus; assembly: GCF_000260255.1. NCBI lineage: Eukaryota > Metazoa > Chordata > Mammalia > Rodentia > Octodontidae > Octodon > Octodon degus. Next base: position 15,470,623 of record NW_004524601.1, read on the forward strand.
CTCATTTTGAATTTCTCCAGAAGTACATAATATTCTCCTGCCCTCTGTTTTAACTTAGAAAGATAATTTCAGATACAATTTTCATTTAAAGTAAATTCCACTTAAAACTCCCTGTGCATCACAGGATAGAAGAAAAGACCTTGCCTTGCTCTCTTCTTCAATTTTGAATTTCACCAAGAAATAGGATACCTGTCAATTAAGATAGCTTAAGGATATGGATAGCGATAAATTTTTTTATGAACTAAAATTATAGTAATTTGAGCTTTTTATTGAAATGTGCATTAAACAGGTGTTTGCATAAATTCAAATTCAAATTACTATTTACAGCCTGCAGAAGGCCATGCAAACATGTGTGCTTAACTGTGGGTACAGAAATAAATAGATCTGTGCCCTTTCTTTTCAACTTCCCCCACCCTTTCCTGTCCTATTTTAGGAAAATTTAACATTTCTTGTAGACTCACCACGCAGTCTCCTTTCTCAGCTCGGCCAGCTTGTGCAGGCGTTGGAGGGCCCTTTCCTGCTTCCTCTCACCCTTCCTGGATTTAGATGCTACATTTCGAGCAAATTCCCTTTGTTTCAGTTCTTTGAGCCTCTATCAAAGAGATATGAAAATGATTAATAGTTTTTGAGTCTCTGGCAGTTTTAAAGTTTCATTGTTATTGCTGGAATTTCCCAATATATCACTTTTGTCTTCATCAAAGAAAAACAAAACATGCATGAAAACTCTCTGCTAGCTGAAGTATTTTCTTCTACTCTCTCTTGTGAAAATGCCAAAGCACCTTCTTCCATAACAATTAAAAATATATCTGAGCCAGATGTAAACTAATATTGAAAAATTTATTTTTTAAGCAATTGTCACCTGCTAATTCAGATGATATATTAGAGTCTTATAAGCCACTGAGTTTCAAACTAATTCGTTTGAACTGTGATTTCCAGTTATATGCGATAAAATCCTTCAGACCTTTCTGTGTTCTGTACAAGGACATTCTCTAGCTGTTTTCATGTTATTCTAGGAGAAATTGTCTTATCTTACTCCTCAGTGTAAATGTTCTCTATGGGGATGATTTAAAATAATACCATCTTTCAAATATCAAGTATATTCCCCTAAAATTTTATGACACTGGGAGAAAATGATTATTTTTCTGAAACTCTTATTATATTCAACATTATGTTTTATTTGTATTAAAAGATCATATTTTGGGGGTTGAAAGCCAGAAATAAGGCATACAGAACTAAATTAATAAGTAACTAAGTATGACACTATGTAAGGGACACTGAAACTGTCCCTTGTCATAAAATTTTCTCTGTGATCTCTCATGGGGACTTTATACAGACAGCAAAAATGATCGAATAGTTCTTTTTTCTCAGTGATTTATGTTGTTAGGAAATTATGATGCAAAGAGTTTAATTAATAACTTCTATTATTAATGAGAAAGTATGTGTGTATACTTACATATTTCTCTCAATTATCTGCATCTATCGATTATAACTAGAATAATTTTAATTATACAAAGATCTTTAATAATGATCTTTTGAACTGACATACTTTTGTAGAAGTTTTTCCAGAAGAGTTTAGATGAAAGGGAGCTGGGGATCTACCTAGGGGGTTTAAGTGCCTGCCAAGCTAGAGCAAGGACCTAGTTCGATTCCTGGTACTGCATGCTGTGCCAACCCTATAACCAGGTATGGTGGCACATGCCTGTAATCCCAGCACTGGGTAGGCTGAGACAGGAGGATCACTATGATTCTGAACTGCATAGCAAGATCCTATATAAAATAAATACATTCTAAGAAAAGAATTTAGATGAAAGACAGACCATTTCATAAATATCCATACTGAACACATATAGAGTTAAACTTTGATATTATTACACTATATTATTCAACACAGCCACAATTTTAAGATAAGAATGAAATTGTGTGATCTTAAAAACAGATCTAGAATTAAAGTGCAATATGTCAAGAAATTTTTACTTCTCAATTTTAGTAAGAGGTCTGTTCAATTGTATTTAAAAAAAAAAAACCTTGATGTTATAGCAAGACCCAAAGACAGTTATGGATATTAACAATAATATCTCCATTAAGTGGTTGGGAACTTTTTTAAAAGTAGTTTTATTGTCATTACTTTTGTCTATGAACACACATATGGGCAATGAGTGTGTGTGCATTTGTGAGTGTATGTGTGTGTGTGTCTGTGTCTGTGTGTGTGTGTGTGCATTTTGCAGAAATAGGGAGCGAACAAATCTAGCAAAATGTATGACTAACAGAGTTATTCTCACAGGTCCACAGAAGGACGGGCAGGGATGTCCAACAAAACCCAAGGAAGACTTCCTAGGAAGTGAGAGCTAGGCTGAAACTTGAGCAAAGCTTGGATCAGCCTGAAGAACCAAGGTGAGGCATCGGGTAGAGGAACGCATTTCAGAACACGAATCATTGTGTGCAAGTAGGAGTAGGAACCTAACTACGCTAAACAATACTCATGTGCAACACAGGAGCAGTGTGGTGCACATGCAGAACTGATGGATTATGAATGATATGACCGAGCCAGATCCCAAGGCTCCTATCTCTCCAATTTGTCTGCTGTATTTCCTATACTGAGAAGTGCTCCTTGCTTGCCTGTACAAGAACAAGATAATCAATCCAGAGAGACAGTTTGGGTCCTAGAAGAAGTTTGCTAAAGGAACATGTGAAAAGAAATAGAGATAAAGCTTTCTAAAATAAATACTTCACAGAATTAGGGCACCAAGGGAAATAAGGAAAACAAATAACTTGCAATAGCAATTAAAGAGCTTATCATTAAAGAATATTTCATTACGGTATTATTTATGTCTACACAGTTTTATTTTAACAGGCACAGATATTACTTGGTACTAATAACTTTGGGATACAGGAAGCAACACACAAGAATGACAAACTTTAATATTTTTAACAAAAATTTTAGTATATAAATTAACTTCTATTGCATATACAGATACAGTAACCAAGTTACATAAAGTGAAATAAAGTAAAAAAATGGGTTTAGATTTTGTTAAAAAGATCAAAGGCCAGGCTTTGAATGAAAAACAAAGCTTCATTTTTGGAGCAAGTATATTAATGGCCAGGACGTTTACTAATTCTTTTTTTTTTTTTCAAATTAGACATTATGATTGGAATTAGTCGGTTTCGCTCGACAGAGTAGCTGAAAGCCCAGGAGTCAGTCAGTTACCCGATGCCCGCTGTGCCCTCTGCAGTGTGACCGACTGCTGACCCAGGCCAATGGTGACAACCATGTACATCTGAAGCCCATAATCTCAGTGCTGTTTGGGGTGGCCAGATGAAACCCCAAGCTACTTCCCAGCATTCTTAGTAATCTCAATCACAAATGGGCTCACACTGTTCTTAGGTTTAGACTTCTTGATATCAGGGTTGAGCAGTCCAACTAGGATTGTGGTAATTGGTCGTAGGTATATTGATCTGAACAAACTTTGGAGAGAGTTAAGGCCGCATTTGCAAGTTTTCATATTCCTTCCTGTAATTTTTCTGTAGCATAAATTTAATATTTTCTCTGAGGAGTACTTTCAAAAGTGCACTCTAAAAATAATGTGACAATTTTTACACAAATAGATACATAAGCTAATACTTATGGTTTTCTGGAAACATCAGGGATAAAGTTTTATCAACAGTGCTGAGGATTACTCAAAATAAAATCTCAGTGAAAGAAACTATCAGGAAATCACTGTTGACAAGAATTGAGAAATAGCATATGCAACTAGCAAATATCAAAGCAGAGAGATCCAGTGTTCAGACACCCTACTCTGTTTCTGCACAAACATAGTCCATAGAGGACAAATCAACACAGGACAAATCCAGGTCAGTTTACAGATACATTCTCAAGAAGCCTGTAAAGACGGAAATGTCAGATGAACCTGGTCGTAGGTTAGTGGGTGAAGTTAAGAGGCTGGCTACTCAGCAACCAACATAAGATGGGGTGAGAAAAAGAATACATTCTGGACAAAAACAAGAGAAAAATCTATTATTTTGTGTCAGACTATTTATCAGTTTGTCCTTAAATCCTTAGGTCAACTACACTGTTTAAGAAGCACCTGATTTAGGGACTAGCCAAATAGCTCACTGGATTAAAGTGCCTGAAAGCAGGCTCTAGGGGCCAAACATTCGATTCCTGGGCCTGCCATGCCGGCCCCACCCCCGGAGCATGCTGAGAAGGCAATTGAGACCGGGTGTGGTGGTATACACCTGTAATCCCAGCTCTTGAGAGGATGTAAGCAGGCAGATCACTACAAGTCCAATCTAGTAGTCAGACCCTGAATACCCTGTAGACCCTTCCCTAAATAAAAACACACACACACACACACACACACACACACGCACACACACACAAAATAAGAAACAGCTAATTTAAATGCACATTTTTATAAACATCTTTTGTCTATGTAACTGCTCAATCATAACATTGGCTCCTACAAGTTTAAATGTTACAATAAAATACTTGTATATGGGCTGGAGAGATTGCTCAGCAGTCTAATCTGCGGGCAAGCACAAGGATCACATGCCATAGTCCAAGCTGCATAGTGAGACCCTGTACCAGATAGACAGACAGACAAATAGATAGACAGATGTATAGATAGATAGATAGATAGATAGATAGATAGATAGATAGATAGATAGATAGATGTTTTATTCTTTTCAATCTATATAAGAGTCTGTACACTTGATAGCTTCCTTAAATTTTTAATTTGATACAGATACAGTTCTTCCCTACATATGCATGCTCTTCATTTCTTTATTTAAAGTTGACCCTGCTCCTTAAAGTGTATTAAGTATATTCTGTATTCTACTCTGAGCTGAAAAATATCATAGTATACAAGGCTTTCACTACCATTCATATTTGGAAATGATAAAACTGAAGCGAAGGCAGTTTTTAGAGTTTTTCAGCATAATTTAAAGGGGTCAAACAATCACTGCAATCACGATTGCCTGGACAATGCCCTGTGAGTTACTGCCTGTATTTATATGGCTACATGTCGGTCAAGTTGTCTAACTCTTCAGGACTGGGTGACTTGGATACAATATGGACATTCATTTGTCTTTAACAGAGTGCTCAATATTTGTCCATTGCTACTCCAATTGCGATTTATACAGTTGTGTCAAAGAAACAAAAAGCTACATTTCTTATGATATTTTCATCATAGTTAAGAGAGACAGACCAAAACCTATAAATGTGTTAGTTCCATGACATAATAGTGAAAATCCACGTGAATAAACAAACAGAGAGGGCTGCTAGGTGTGTGGCTAAAAAAAGAAAAGCTATTACAAATACAGCAGTTAGAGAAAGCTAACTAAGTTTCAGGTTTTATGTGGACGTCCAATAATTATAAATTCATCTTCTTAAAATAACACACATTTATCATAGTTTTGTTTCTATGGTTCAACATGTCAGTATGGCTTTAGTCTATTAAAAGTATTTTCTGGGGGTAGTTTCATCTGGAAGTTTCTCTAGGAACTAGAAATGGCTTTGTTCAACCTCCTTAAAGTTGTTGGCAGAATTCATGGCCTTGCAGTTCTAGGGCTGTGAGTGTGTGCTTTCTATTGGCATTCAGCCAGTGCCACTCAACATCCCGAGGCTGCCCGAAGTTCCTTGCCCCATGAACCTCCCACGGGCTTTCTGGAAACATGACAGCTTCTGCAGCTTCAGCGAGTTCCTCTCTGCAATCTGCTAAGGTGATGTCCTGTGTAACATAATGTCTACAAAGCTACAGAGTCAATAGAGAGGTATCCCTCCACTGTTTCATCTTTTATGATTTAGAATCAAGTCTCAGATTTCATCCAATCACAAGGGAAGTGAATTATATCAAGGTAAGATTCTCTGGGAATGCACTTAGTTTGTTTTGACCATAGAAGTCACATTGAGTTCATAGTGTTGAGCAAGAATTTGTAGGAGGTCAAGAAAAAAATAAAAAAACAACTAAAACTATCTCAGGGAAAACAAAACTTCGATACAGAGAGAATAACCAAAGCAAAGGACTAGTTTCAGGGAAGACTGGTTTTGCTTACTGGTCCTTGCTGCATAGCATTTAGTTGATTGAGCAGATATGTTCATGCTACTAGTTTATAAAAGATGGGGAAAGAAAAGTTACCTACACCACAACACTGAGTGACTAATAGCTCACAGAGAACAGAAAATTTGAGTGTACTACCATAAGAAAGTTGACAGTTGCAGCTCAGATTCTTTTCAGGGCCTTCCCTGAAGGACAGTGATAAAGGGAAATCCTTCCCAAGGGCAAATCTTCAATCATTAAATCTGCCTCTTCATTTTCTTTGGAAGAATAAATA
>NW_004524601.1:15477647-15478929 GCF_000260255.1 Octodon degus
AATCCCATGAGCATCAAATTCATCCATCTTGCTCTATTTCACCCCAGAATGAAAGAAATGGTTTGATAAGCATAAAAGAGTCTTATGAAAGCCAGGTTACAGCCCCTGATCAGTGGCAACACCATGCAGAACTGAGGGAAACTTCTCCTAAGGCTTCATCTACTCTGAATCAGTATATGGTGCTGTGACTTCTGTGGTCAAGCCCGTGGTTCTGGGGATCCTTGAGTGTGTGAGCTTGACAGGAGCACCAGCCCCTACGACCTCACCTGAGCTACTTGTAGCAGCCTTTTTGCTTTCTGTGGCATGTACTGTATTCCATAGGTCTAGATGTCTTAGCCCCCAAACCAGGAATCCTTCCACCAGGGGACGTCTCCATGACACCTCAGAAGGGGGAGGTAAGTAAGACCATTGTTACCCGGGCACTTTTGTCTTCTCCTATCGCTGAATCATAGGCACAGCTGAGAGGGAGCTACTGCTCCACACTGGAAGTGAGAAGGTTATATGTGGAATTCAGAAGACGCCAGTTTTGGAAATCTCATAGTAGAGTTATGTTTTGTGAGTAATGGAGAAGCGTAATTCTAATTAGCCAGCACAAATACTTAGGAATGAAGGTTTGAGTGAGCCTGGCTGGAAAAGAACTGAGAAGAACTGATCAAATGCTTCAGACTCAGGTTTTTTTTATCCAAGATGCAGAACCCCCTGGTACAAATGGACATCTCCATAGATATAGAAACATACCTATAGATATAGATCTATCTATCTATCTATCTATCTATCTATCTATCTATCTATCTATCTACTTATGGTTTTGTATGTGCTTTTGCCCTGTTGGATATCATGAATCAAGTTACACAACAGTATTTTACTGTTTCTAATTTTATGTGATACTATATAAGTTACAGTGTGTAGAGGAGAGTATCACCTGATGGCTTTGCTGTCTATTTTTGGAAAAGGGTTAGTGTGTTTTCAGATATGTGCAGGGTATTAACAACACTTTAGCTAGAGTGTTGTCTTGCTCTGGGACTATTTTTGGATTCAGTATGGTTCCAGAGGACATGTATAGGTGCCAAGTGAACAAAAGACTGATTGCTATTGAGGTGGACTGATACTTTTTATGTGTAAGCTGTGCCCCAGGATGCAGTAAGAAAGTCAAACACCAGTATAGATTTTGCTAGGGAGGTATTTTTAACGACATTAACATTTAAATCAGCTGGCTTTCACTACAATAGATTACCTTCCAGAATAAATATGTACTTCATTCAATCAACTGAAGGACTTCAGA
>NW_004524601.1:15479634-15481323 GCF_000260255.1 Octodon degus
AGAGAGACAGAGACAGTGACAAAGACAGATCGAGACAGAGAAATTCTCTTGAGAAAAAATTCCGTTGTGTTTATAACAATCTATTATGCTTCTGGCTCTAATTGCTAATTGTGAGTCTTTGATGGGCGGCACTGAAGCTGCGGGTCTTTCAGTTCTGCAGGGGCCACAATACTAAAATAAAAATATGCCCAGCTCCTGATAACATCTTTGAATTACAGCTTTCACCTCAGAAGGATTCTCTTCATGGTTTGTGGGTGTAAAGCAAATTTTGAGTTTTCTCCCATTTCCAATCTTCTTTTAAAAATTCAGTATACGAAGAAATATTTCATATTTTCATGTACAGTTGGTAGATGTACATGTATCAGTATTGGTATGCGATATATGTATTTGAAGGTAATTACATTAAAAGTGGAGAATTAGGACAAATATAGATCACATCTTAACCCATTTTCCCAACTATATAACCTACCTCCCTTTTCTACCATCCCTGTTTTATTTTTCTCTTTGAATTTTTACATCTTCAGTCCTTTATGTTAGAGAAACCAGGTAATATGTAAATTCTGTGCCTGATTAATTTCCATTGGTGTTTGATCTCAAGACCTATCCATTTTTTCTTGCAAATGACTCTAGTGTACCCTTTAGGGTTCAGGAGTACTCCGCAGTATGCATTCACATTTTCTCTATCCATTCACCTGTTGTTTGACATATAGAACCCTTTCATGGATTAATACTTGTGAGCTGTGATGCTATGAACATAATTATACACAAAATGTTATAATATAATGACTTTAAGTCTTTTGAGAAGATGCCTAGAAGTGGTATAAGTGGGTTGGGTGGAATTTCGCATTTTAGATCTTTGTTCTTTTTAATTTTTTTTTGTTTCTTGGCACCAGGAATTGAACTCAGGGCCTCATGCTTTCCAAGCATGTGCTACCCCACTAAGGTATGTGCTGCCTGGTTGTAGTTTCTTGAGGAATCACTATATAGATTTTCACAATACTTGTCTGAGCATACGTTCCCATTAACAAGGTAAGATTCCTTTTGCTTTTTTTTTCCACTACAACTTTACCAAGATTACTGGTTTTCTGAATCCTGATAATAGCCATTGCTAATGGAGTAAGGTGGAATACATGTTATTTTAATTTGAATTTCTATAATACACAAGATGATAACAATTTTGCTTATCATTACTAGCCATGTGTACTTGAGATGTCAAGTTCTACCACAAAACTTCAGTGATGCAAATATCAAGGTACTGACAAAAATGATATATATATATATATATTTTTTCACCAACTAGAGAATGAATGTAAAATATTCCCAGACACATACAATTATCTAAATTTTGATAACATGCTGATAACTTATGCTTGATAAAAGAGCCTCTTTAACACATGGTGCTAGGAAGACTGTTTATCCACACACAGAAGAGTGAATCTAACCTATCCCTTTCACCCTGTGCTAACATCAGTTTACAATAGAGCAAAGACCTACAAATGAAAACACAAATACTCAAACTTCTATAAGAAATAAATTGGGGGGCTGGAGAGATGGCTCAGTGGTCTAAAGCACCTACTTAGAACAAGCTTAGCAAGGCATCAGGGACCGCGGTTCAATCCCCCAGCACCACATGCCAGCCAGCCCCGCCCCCTGGTGGGCTGAGCTGGCCACACACACACACACCACACT
>NW_004524601.1:15481987-15484540 GCF_000260255.1 Octodon degus
CTTAGTCCACCGAACCATCTCCCTGGGCCCTATTATTTCAACATTTCTATTAATACAAGGGATGATGAATATCTAAATTAGAAAATCTTATCACATCATGAGACACATGACCAAGAATGATAGGACAAATGTGTTCAATGTGAAAGGGGACATGTTAAAGGAGATTAACAATGATATACCTTTTATAATAGATTTTAATATGTCCTATGTAATACATTTTTAAATTTAAGAAGTTGAACATTTTATGATTATTCAACACTGATCAAATAGTTACTGCAAATTCTGTCAAATAAAGCATCAGTGTATTTCTTCACCCACCCTTTCCACTGGAGCTGCCACTGTAAAACTTCTGGTTCTTCCTGAAAGTCAAAATGACCGTGAAAGTAAACATTTTTCAGTCAGTTCAGGGCATCAAGGCTTTCAAGACAGTATAACAAAAGAAATCCTTGAAAGAGGACTATTGAAACCTGCCAAGAATAATGGAATACATTTGTTCAACATAAGGCAAAGTTTTTTTTTTTTTGGGGGGGGGAACTAAAAGCAATATCTCTTTTCTGCGGTACAATTTTCCAAATTTAAATATTCCCCCTACATTCTGATCATGTCTCATAATTTAGTATTGCATAATTTGTTAATATATTACCCCTATTACTATCTCCACGGGCTTAAAAGTTAATTTGAATGCCAGAAAGTTGTTTCTATGAAGAACTATGTTGAATGGCTTTCAAACATCGAAACATGCCTTTTACCTTCCAGAGAAGCAATACCTACAAAGAGTTACAACTCAATCATCATCCCTATTTCCCAAATCAATTTAGCTCTCTTGAAAGACACTGTGCATGCAGTTGTATTAGAATGTTAGCAAATATCTTTCTTTAGAGGAGGTTAAAATATTCTAGTGGATGCGATCACACTTTAAGGTGTAATTTCCTTGTAGTCATTATTTAATCAGTGGAATTATGCTGAGTGATTCTGTGGAAGGCCTTTTTTTAAAAAAAAATTCTTCTCCAATTACTATCATGAATGTGTATCGTTTGGACTTTTCTACTGGCAGCATTAGAAGCATCTAATCTCTTAATGGCATATCAGATCTGAACAATATCTTTCCTCAAGGCCTCTCGTTCTTTAGATTCCATTAACTCAAGGTTCTCTTTGTGAACAAAAACCACTTGCACGTTCTAATATAAAAGTCTTTTCAATCAGTACGTGTTATGTCTAAACTGATTTTCCAACCATTGAGTCCATTTTCTTAAACGCTGAATCAGAAGTGTCTTGTGCATTCTAAGTGCTCATGAATGCTCGTCAAATTGAATTGGCACCGGACGGCAGTGATTCGGTATCACATACAATAGAAGGCTTTGAAAATTTGCTAACAAAACTCTGGATGAGATCTTTCGTAGTACAGAGAGGGCAGTGGCAACTTGATTACAAGAGATAATAACGCTATTATTGAGAAAACACATGATTAAGTTGAATGGGCAGAAATTGAAGAACGATTAAGTCATGGCTCAATTTTGTAAGGATATGCTCTGCAGATATTACGAATAGCATTAAGAATTGCAAAATCTATGTACCCTTTTGGATTACAATATTGCTTTTGAAAATGCCATCTCAATATTTTGACAAAATAATCAAATATACTCGTGTCTATAGAAATAGGATAAAGAACACAAGATATTAATCCTATTTCTATTTGTAAAACAACTAAGAATTTTAATTTTATTTTATTATATAGAATATGTAAGTTGAATAGCAATCAGTAGCAGTGTTCATCGTGTGTTTTCATCATCCTTCAGGAAGACACTCATGAAAGGGGATTTCCAGAAATGCTTCAGAAAGTGGCAAGAATGATGGGTCAGTGTGAAGAAAGGGTTGGTCAGTAAGAGAGGGAGGTTTGTGGCAATGCGTCTTTTATTATAATACAGTTTTAAAATTTAAATATCCATTTTCCCATTTTGGTTACACTTCATATAATATTTATTAATAGAAAGAAGGTGGAATGTCAGGACAATTGCTAGAGAATATTTTACTGACACAGAAATGAAGAATAGTTTTTTTTTTTTTCTCATTCCTTGAAGCCTTCACTAACCTCCCAGCCCCCAGTTTCCAAAGCCCATTTGTTAAAATTGGGTGAGTTCACCTCACTTTTATGTTCTCTTATCCTCTTTTCCCTTCCAGCCTGGATGAGGAAACAAAAAAAACTTTTTTTTTTTATTTTAGAGAAAGGTCTACAAGGTATTCAGTGTCTCACTACTAGATAGGACTTGTAGTGATCTGCCTGTTTACAGCCTCCCAAGAGCTGGGATTACAAGCGTGCGCCACCATGCCCAGTCTCAATCTCATCTCAGCGTGCCCAGGGATCGGGGTGGCACCTCATGCCAAGGATCAAACCTTGGCCACTGCGCTCTGTCTAAGCAGGCACTTTACTCTGCTGAGTTATCGGGCTGGCCCTTCAGCTTCACATTCTTGTGAAAAGGTACTGAAAGCCAGGAAAAGATGAAGCATTTCCTAGAATTAGGAAGGGCAGGGTAGAAAGTGGCCAGCATCATCTAC
>NW_004524601.1:15485215-15489838 GCF_000260255.1 Octodon degus
GAAAATAAAACATACAGATAAATGAGTTGTTGCATGCCTAGTCCTCCAAGAAAGCTCATGGGAACCCTTCAGGCTGTAATGAAAGAATACTGGAAATAAACTTGAAGTGGTATAGAGAAATGTTCACTACAGAGATGGTAACTACAGAGGTAAAATTCAACATAATTGAATTTTGTTTTTTAATGCCTCTTCTATTCTTGTTACTTAAAGTGTAAATATATAAGCCAATATTATACTGTTAATATACACAAAATGTATAAAAATGAAATTTCTACCCATGATCCCATAAAAGACAGATATAAAGTTGTAGATTTTTTTAAATAGAATTCAAATTGTTTGCAAAAAGGAATGCTATTAGGCACCTAGTGTATTGGAAAAATTTAATGTAAGAGCCTGATCTATAAATCTTTTTCTGCTTTTTGTTTTTTTCATTGCAGTACCAGGGATTGAAGTCAAGATCTTGCACTTGCCAGGCAGTTGCTCATGCCAATGAGCTATTTCCCAGCCCTTATAAATTTTTTTGAGGAAATCAGATGACCAAATCTTCATGACCTTACTAGTAGTTCTTGGCATATAGCACTAAAGCACAAATAACTTCTGAAAATAATGGATACATAGAACTTTATGAAAATTAATGAATTTTGTACATCAAATAACGCCCTCAAATGAAAAGACAACTTAGATAATAGCAGAATTCTTTCAGAATAATACATGTAATAAAAGATAAGAATCCAGAAAATAAAAGCAAAAGGACAATCTAATGTTCAAAAATGGGCAACAACTTGAAAAGACATTTCCCTAAAGATAAACAAATGGTAAAAAGCTGCAGAAGATAGATTCAATATATCAGTAACTACAGATGTAATTTTTTAAGTAATAAAATTTTTATTAGAAGTTAAATCTTGAGGTACTCTTCCACTTTCAAAAGCTGTTTCTCTCTGACTGTCCCTCAGGATACTCTCTGAGGTGAGGTCTTCCCTTGCCAACTGATCCACACCCACCAGGTAAGATTTACAGCTGGCCTTATTATTATTGTTATTCAAAGAATAATTTTTAATTTTATTAGAAAAAATTGTAAAGTGACAGCTTCAAAACAGGTTGGTAGGAAAGTTACAACAATTAATACATTGCATATTGTTGTCTTTGTAGTAGGCATTCATGCAGCTCAGTTGGCCCCAAATTTTCTGATCAAGAAGATTATGGGGTCACAGAGGAATGTGTTTGATGATGTAGTGTATGCCTAAAGAGAGTCACATGGAGAGAAAACACTCTCTCAGGCTTTCACAGAGAGCAAATTGGTCAAGCAATGGCCGTGACTCATCCACATGCCTGAACTGACAAATGATCTACATAGTGAGGTACAGGGTTGCAGGATAAGTCCTGAGCAGACTTGACTGACAGTGTACAGATGTAATTTAAAAGTATGAGTAATTAAAACCACATTTAGTTACCATTTTACACTTTTGATGATATCTAGAATTAAAAACAGAGAGAAACTAGTAAGTGTTAGCAAAGATGTTTAGAAATTGGAGTGCTTGGTATCAGAGTAAAATAGTGCAGTCATGGTTGAAACAGATTGGCAGATCCTCAAAAATAAAAGTTCAAATTGCTATGTGATGTCGTAATTCTTCCATGCATCCCAAATTGTTGGAAAACTAATACATATGCACAAATATTCATAATAATACAGTTATAAAAGCCAAAAGGTAATAAATAGCCCAATGCTGAGTCATGATACACACCAATCTAAGAGGAATGTGTACCATCGGTGTCCCTCAAAACAGTATACTAAGGGAGCAAGATGGAAGAGTCTACAAATTGCATGAATCAATTTATATGAAATATTCAGGACAATTAACCATAGAGTTAATAGATTAGTAGCTTTTTAGAGCTAAGAATATAGGACAATGAGGAATAAATATTTGAAGGTTCCAGATTTTCCTTTGAAACTAATGGAAAACTTATTACTAGTGAGACATGGTGATGACACAACATTGTATGTATCAAGTACCAATGAATTGTGCCCTTCCTTATATAAACTTTGTGATATGAACTACACCAAAAATGCATTGATTTTTTTTCTCCTATGCATATTTTTAATTGCTTAAAACAAAATTAGTGAATACAGTTTGGAGAACTTCAAACACAATTTCTCATGAACAGAATATAGAAATAAAAGAAGGAAAGGATGAGGGGAAGCAATAAAAGACAGAGAACAACACTCTTTGTCCTACACCCTACCAGAGAGACCTGGTAGGCCAGCCTGCACCTCACCCCAGCCTTCCACTCGAGTTTGCTAAGCCAGCTGACCCTCCTTGCCCTGAAGACCGCCATGGAGACAGGACAACCACAGCAAACTTCATCAGCCTTGTGGAGCACTAGCCTGTGCCAATCCACCATCAAGAGACATTGTGAAACTGTGGCCTGCAAGCATCATCATCAGATCCTTGAGCTGCAGCCTGCCCCTCTCTCACTTTAATAAGGTAGAAACCACATTGAACCCGACACAGAAGGAGCTTTGGTGAGCCTACCCTGCCTTCCCACTTCCTGGAGAGCCTTGCTGACCTGTACCCAGCCCATCTACCATCACTGCAAAAAAATTAAAAAATGAAGGAACAAAAGCTAATCTCAGATCTCTCACTCACCCCAAAGAAACCCATGAGACAAGGTCATAGAAAGACTTGGAAGTCATAAAACTGAATTTTTTGATAACAATTGAAGAAACAACTCCATCAGTTTATGGTGGAAATCAGATCAAAAATTATTTCTCAGGTAAAAAAAGAAACGACAACATTCATGAAATAATTGTTCAATATATTGAAGAAAGACATAGATTAAAAAAATACAAGGAAATAGGAAAATGATAGAAACATGGAATGAATAATACAAGAAAGAATTAGAATGCATGAAATAATAATACCCCAAAAAATGAAATATCAGGAATCAATCTCACAAATGAAGTAAAATAATTATATACAGTGAAAATTATAGTACTGTGAAAAAAGAGATCAAAGAGGATTTCAGAAAATAAAAAGACATTCCTTGCTCCTGAATAGGAAGAACCAACATTGTGAAAATGGCCAAACTTCCAAAAGTGTTACATAGATTCAGTGTAACTCCAATTAAAGTACCATCATTCTACCTTGAAGATCTAGAAAAAAAATTCCTCAAATTCTAATGGACATAGAACAGACTTACAATAGCAAAAGCAATCCTGGGCAACAGACGGAAGGCAGGAGACATCATAATCCCTGACTTGAAATTGTATTAAGAAGTTACTATGATAAAATTAGCATGGTACTGTCAAAAACAAAAACAAAAAACAAACAAACAGACCTAAGGATCAGAGGAACAGATTAGAAGATGTAGACACAACTATAATTTCACTCAGCCAGCTTATCTTTGACAGAAGGGTCAAACACGTTCACCAGAAGAAATAGCCTCTTTAATAAATGGTGCTGGAAATACGGGCTTTCCATATGGCAAAAGCTTAAGATAGACCCATGCTTATCACCATGCACAAAATTATAGTCAAAATGGATCAAAGATTTAAATATGAAAACTGAAATACTAAATCTTCTGGAAGACACACTAGGTAAAAACCTTGAGGACATAGGGGTAGGTACAGTGTTCATGAACAACAACTGAACTTCACAGGCAACATTTCAAAGAATCAACAATTGGGATCTCATCTTTTTGAAAAGTTTCTACATGTCAAAAGAAATCACCAAGTGAGTAAAAAGAAAACCCCCAAAGTGCGAAACAATTATAGCACACTGTCCTTCAGACAAAGGACTCATATATAGGATGCATAAAGAATTAAAATAAAACCAGGCTTCAACAATTCAAAGACTCCATCCAAAAATAGGCATCTGAGAAGAATATTTAATTCACAATTGAGGAGATAAAAATAGCAAATAAATATATGAAAAAATGTTCAATATCATTCATCATTCAACAGATGCAAATTAAAACAACACTGAGATACCATTTTACACCAGAAAGAATGGCTATCATCAAATGTCAACCAATAAAAAATGCTAGAGAGACTGTGGGGGAAAAGGAACCTTTTTGCACTGTTGGTGGGAATTCAGTATGGTACAACCATTAAGGAAATCAGTATGGAGATGCCTCAAAAAGCTAGATAGGAGGTCCCATTCAAGCTGGATATTCCTGTCCTAGGTATTTTTCCAAAAAAATTTAAATCATCATACCACAGCGATATATGTGTGCCCATGTTTATAGGAGCACAGTATATAATCTTGGAAACAACCAAAATGCCCATAAACTGAGGCGTGGATTACAAAGATGGTGTTTTTACACAATGGAGTAGTATGTGGCTATAAGAAAAGATAAATTCAAAGTTTTTGAAGATAAATGGATGCAGCTAGAGACTATATTGGTAAGTGAAACGAATGAGATCCACATTTGCAAACACCATATTATCTTGTTAGTGTGAGAACCTGAAAAATTAATGAAAATCTAAAAGATACAACAGTACTATGAAAGGGAAAGAAATTATTCAATGGGAAGGAGAAATTGAGATGAGGAAAAGGACAAAAGAAAGAAGGGAAAAAGATAAATTTAAGCATTTACGCAGAATGGTTTGGATAATTGTATTGT
>NW_004524601.1:15490676-15493792 GCF_000260255.1 Octodon degus
TTGGAAGGCCAAAGAGATCAGGAGATGCACTGAAGGAACTATACTTACTTTCTCTTTGTCTTGAGATAATAAAATATGCTAGATGGCTTGGGATTTTAGTATTTAGTAGATTACAGTAGACTACCAGATAAAATGGGAATTGGAGGGACATGAAAATTGCTCCATTAATATCAGGTGTTTCTATGGTGACATGTTGTTCAAGTTAGTTCCCATTTTAAAATCATGGCACTGATGTCCAATACAGCAAAAGATGTATTTATAGGAAGAATGACATACTGGGAAAATTATGGGTTCAAAAATCTTTCAAGAGATAGACCTTGACTCTAAAATATGCTGTGTGCATGATGCTTAGCAATCACTTCTCCAATTGTAACACAACATAAAAATCATCTATGTAAACCGGATAGACTTTTCCCAATAAATAATGAGTTTGTCTTTGTTGCACAGCTTCCAAAACTTGAGAGTTTTACACATTGTGTAAAGACTTCATTTGACATTGAATTGACTAATGCAGAAGCTACTATTTGTGAAAATATTACACAACTAAGGACACAATTATTTAAATAAACAAAGATACAGAAACATTTCAGAAGAACTAGCTTGATTTTGAAATTTTCAGCATATAATAATATCAAATCAAAATCGATCAAAGATAGAGATATAGAAAGAAAAACACTGAATCTGCTGAAAGAAAAGAAATTGTTGAAATTTTTGAAGACATAGTAATATATAAATACTTCATGAGCAGAACTATGCTTACACAAAAATATCAATAAGCAACATATGAGATTATAATAAATTAGAAACCTGTATACCACAAAAGAGAAAAAACAAGAGTAGAGACATCTCACAAAATGTGAAAAAGAACTTGTCAGCAAGTCTCTATACAAAGAACTAATATCTAGAAGATATAAAGAATTCAGAAAAATTAGACTACCTAAAATAAAAGACCCAAAATAAGCACAATTAAAATGAGACATTTTGTAGAAGTACAAGTGACCATAAATACCTTGAAAATATTTAGCACCTTTGTCCATGTCTCAGTTACTTTACTCTCACTGGGGCGACAAGATACCCAATACCCAAAATTAAGAAAGGAAAAGTTGATTTAGATCACAGTTAGTGGAGATTTCACTTCATACTTAGCTGGCTCCAGGGCAGAACGGCACATGGAGGAGGGCAACAGTTCGTGGCGGTGGAAAACAGCAAAACAGCAAAAGCAAATGGGAGTAGTACCAACAATGGCAACAGACAGCAAATCTGTCTCCCTTATGTTCCATTCAGGCTATCTGCCCCTGGATGAATATAGCACTCACGCGTATAATCCCAGCAGCACTCACATGCATAATCCCAGCAGCACTCACACTCATAATCCCAGCCCTGGATCTTGAACTAATCACAAAGCTTAGAAGTCCACTCCATGATTACACAAGGCTTTGGAGGGACAACTAGACACAAACTATAACAGGCTATTAGAGAAATGCAAATCAAAACACTAATATTCTATACTATACTAGTAAGAATATTTATTATAGAGGAATCAAAAAAATAAGAAAAAATAATAATGCTGGTGAGGTTTTAGGAAAAAGAAGAACAATTCAACATTGTTGAGAAAGTAAAGTGGTAAAGAAGCTGTGGCATTCATACACAATGAAGTGCTACTTGTCTAAAACAAAATTATAAATTTAATTCATGTGTAAGAAAACAAGGAATTTCAAAGAACAAAATATGTAGGGCAGAAAGTGATATTTTTTTTCAGAAGAGGTATGCATCCTACTTCCATGACAGGGAAACTTGAAGAAATTTAACTAAAAATTAGGTAAATGATCAAAAAAGAAGAGAAAATAATACTTAGGCAGAAGTAATCAAACATAGTAGTAGTTTCAAGTCAGAAAGAAAAGCCAAGGGAGAGGAATGCTTAGATGTTAGCATAACAAAGCCATGATCATGATCTAACACACCAGGTTTTCTATTGCTTTGTATAAAATCTTTTCAGCCTAAATTTCTTAAATTGATCCCCATTGGGCCCAGGGAGATAGCTCAGTAGAATAAAAACTTGCCTGGCAAGCACAGGGTCCTGAGTTAAATCTTTGGTACCACAAAAAAATTGATCCCCATTAATTAGTCATAATCCATAAATAAAAATTGAGGTACAGAGTAGTTGTATCCTTTCCCCAGGGCATATTAAGTGGAAATTAGTGCAAAACTGTGTCAATTTTTGGATGATTTTGCAAAAAAGAAAAATGTTTGTAGGCTCATTCTTCTTCTGGAAGGGATTTAGGTCTTTGAGGGTTTGGAACTGTGACATTTGCTTTTCTATACTGGCTTCCAGAGACCTTACATTTCTTTGACTTTCAGCCTCAAAAATCTCCCAATATATTCCTATCTGAATCTTTTAGAGAAAACTAGCAATTTTGAATACTTGAAAGATATCTGTTGTGTAAAATATTTTCTTTCCAATGGTAAAATAAGATGACAAAATAGAAGTTTAAAAATTTTGCAACTGCTTTAGCACCAAGAAAATTATTCAGAAAAGAACTTAAATGATGAGAACCCATGATGAAAGGCCAATAAAATGTAATAGGCAAGAAACACAGATAATGAACATAGGCTACTCAGTTAAGAGCAGCCATGTCAAAGGGAAATGTAGGAAATCTATAAGGTGGGCCAATACACACAAAAATTGAGAAAAAGCTTAGATACAATCATGAGACTATTATATTTAACAGAGCATCAGGCAGTGGTTCTCTTCCAGCCAAACAAAACAAACACCTCATATCCCTTCTCTTGTTCATGTACCACACAAAGAATAAAGCCTATAAGTGCACTGTACCATCAAATGCAAATTGGAGAGTTTACCCTGTCATTAAAGAAAGATACACACTGGAAACAAATTTAGGTATCCCAGCTATGTGTGATAATCATCTTTATCCTATAAAAAATATTTTTTTTACAAAATGAAAATTGTTAGGTTTGATTCATTGTGTTAACTTGAAAAGTTTAAACCTTTGATTAAGTGACTCAGCAGGGGTGAGTAGCCCTGTATGCAGTATGAGGGAGGAAAAGAAACTCGTTCTGCCCTTTTTGCTCTTGTGGGTTTTACTGTTTTCCCCTGC
>NW_004524601.1:15494382-15495897 GCF_000260255.1 Octodon degus
GGCCACACACACACACACACACACACACACACAAATAAATAAAAAATTAAAAAAAATAAAAATAAGTCAAAGAAAACTTTAAACAATGATAAAAGAAAGTTGCCTGAATTGTAAAAGCAGGGTGGTGTTATTCAATGATGAGGATTTAGTGAAAAAGTGTTGTCTTCCTTTCTGTGTTCAGTTACAAGCTTGGTTTTATAAAAAGCACTACTTAGTCACAGTGGCACGTACATTTCTGCTTGGCTTAGGATGATTCTAGGTAGGAGCAGTGCATTGACAAATTAATTATAGTTATAGAACAATACATTTAATGATATTCTTTCAACATTTCCAAATTAACACAATAACTGTAAAGCGAGATGAAATGTAAAGTGCAGACATGTTCAGATTTTAACATTTTATATCAATAAGTCATAAATGTTTTACGTAAGTTGCATAAGACAGATAAGTCAATATAATGGATGATGTTCATTAATGCAGCAATAAAGAAAAAATCATTAAATTTTAGAAAATGACTCAATACTTTATGGATAAGAACTTTAATAAAAATTAAAGGTGAGTGGAAGAAAAACTGGAGGATAAAAACACCAATTCTTTATTTTTCTTAATTGAACATAAGTAAAAAATTAAGACAATAAAAGTCATAAAGGCAGTATACATGTACACATATACATTAATTATGTTTAACAATGCAATTTTACTAACATGTGAAATGTCTAAAATTGATTAAATATGGTTAGTTGTCTCTTAAAACTGAGTATGGATTTGAGAAGTAAAAGCAAGCCTTTTACATATCATTATGGTCCATTTTATATTCCTATTATTGTAAATATTGTATGAACAACTTTAAAGTTTGATTTACATAAAAAGTCTACAACTTCAAAATGTTTATGAACAAAATTTCAGAGTATTGTAAAAAGAATTAGAAATAAGTTGTGGAATCTAATTATCTATGTGAATTACTGTCTTTATTACCTTTATGTATGTAATGGTTTTATTTTACAATAAGATTGCATTTCATTTTCTAATTTCAAAGACATTTAATGCACTCATAATATAAGCAACTCCTTTATCAGTCATATGATAGTAATAGCGTTAAAACTAGGTCATGACTATTAATCACAAATTGATAGCTCAATTTTATCACAGTTTTAAAAGTTTTATAAATATGATTATAAGATGTACATTTTTCTTTTTTATAGTCTTTCTTCATAGACAAAAAGAGATTTGAGTTCCAGGATGTTTTGCTATAGCAATAATGACATGATACTCATATTTGCAAAAGGAACATGGCCTTTAAATGCATTATCCATGGTTAAACAATTTATGGAGCTATTTAGTATCCACAGCTCTAAATTATGTCATGTGACAATGGCTAACAATATAATATTATGTTCTGGTAAATTTTGTCTCATACCCTCATATATAAATGTTGAACTGATTAACCATATTTTCCTATCTGTAAGATGCAAGAAAAGTTATTTCTATTTATAGAGTTGTAGTAAAGATTTAAAT
>NW_004524601.1:15496737-15507172 GCF_000260255.1 Octodon degus
TTTTTGTTTCCATAATAACAATTATAATGTTCCCTAAAAGCATCTGCATTGCAAAAGAGTTGATTAACCAAATGAACAGACATTTCACAAAATGAGAAAAAAAATTCAATCCATATAGAAGAGAAACAGCTAGGAATCTATTCAAGATGCGTAATGAAACTGTGCGGCCTAAAGGCAATAGAACAATGGCAACCAGACATAATAAGTGGACATTTATCCAAATAAATCACACATTTATCCAAAAAAGTTAAAACTGGGGCTAAAAGGTATATAAAAATATGGTGAACCTAACTAATTATCAGGAAAATGTACATTAGAACCAAAATGAGATACACATTAGCAAATACCTAGAAGATGGCTAATATTACAAAAAGAAAACTGTAAGGCTGAAGAAAAAAAAATGGAACTCTTCTAGTCCACTAGTATACATATATAGTTTGATTTGCAAACATTATAGAAAACATGATAGAGATCACTCCAATATTAAAAGTAAAATAACACAACAATATGGTCTGGAAAATCTATTTCTAGACATAGAGCCTAGAAGAAGGAAACAAAATTAAGATTGTGAGAGATATGCTTACTCATATGTTTATTGCAGCATTATTTGCATCAGCTAATATATGGAAATACCCTAATGTCTATGAAAACTTGAATTAACAATTACAATATGGTATAAACAAACTAGAATATTACTTTGCCTTTCAAAAGAACAAAATACTGATATAGGAAATATCATGGATAGATTTGGAGAGTTTTATATGAAGTGAAATAAGCCACATTTCGAAGGACAAATACTAAAAGGAATTTTATCAAAGCTACAAATGCAGGGAGTAAAATGGTTATTGCCAGGGAGTGGGAAAAAGAGCCAATTTGTTGTCCTTAGTCAGAAAATACAGCAATGCAATTAGATTCTTTTCTTTTCTTTTCTTTTCTTTTCTTTTCTTTTCTTTTCTTTTCTTTTTTTTCTTTTCTTTTCTTTTTTCTTTTCTTTTTGTGGAACCGGGGATTGCACTCAGGTCCTTGTGCTTACCAAGGAAGTACTTATTCCACTGAGCCATCTCCCTGGCCCCTACAATTAGATAATATGAATAAGTTCTGGAGGCTGACTGTATACCATACAGCCTAGAGTTAATAATACTGTACTGTATTGTTACGGCTTATATACAGAGTTCCCCCAAAGCCTTTCATGATCATATATGAAACTCTGAGAAGCAAGTAATTATGAGTGTGTGATACTGGATTAGTTTTCTGGTTGTTTTAGTGAAGTTCTGTGCATGAATGATGGACTTCCTGGAGAGTGAATACCCACCTTGAGAGTGTGGGCAGCACCCATCAATGGGCTTGTAACACAGATCGAGTAAGAAAGGAAAAGAGCAGGAAGGCTTGCTTCTTCTTGTCTACCATGCCATGGACTGTTTGTCCTCTCCCAACCCCTTTGCCCTGCCACTCTGCCTTGAAGTCCCTAGACTTTGGACTAAAACCTCTATAAACTGTGAGCTAAGAATAAACCTTTCCTCTAACTTGTGGGTGTTGGATATTTTTGCTCGGCAGCAACAAAGTTATGCATTATAACTCCAAAGAGGGTCTATTTTTATGTCAAGTGTTCTTTCCAAATCAAAGCCAAAAATATAAAAACCGATAATAAAGCAGTGGAAAATTGGCAGGCACAATCTTTGAAGGGTGAGGGATGTAGCTGTGGACCAGATTGTGGGGATGACTCCACGGTCATATGCTTACCCGTTAAGTCGCTCTCTGTTGCAAATATGGATGAATCTGGATGATATTGTATGTTGTGGTTTACAGCAAATGTCCTTCAAGAGCCTGAAGCTGGGATTTTTGGAAAGTGGTTCCATTATGGGCCTTATCCTTGACTTGTTAGGAGTTTCAGTCTGCACAGAAGAGGAGGCTCACTGGTGGCTGTGCCCTAAAAATGTTTATCTCTGTCTTGGTTTCTGCCCTCTTATTGTCTGCCATCCCAGGGACTACTCTACTGTCATGCCCCAGTGCCATGCCATGCTGCCTTGGAACCTGCCAACTATGTGTGGCAACTACAAACTGTGAGCTGAATAAACCGCTCATTCCTGAAGTTACAGGTGTTGAGCATTGTGTCTCATGGTTGAGAAAGTGACTAAGACATTATGTTGAGTGTCTTTGAGAAGGACAAATGCTACATGATTCTACTTCTCCCAGGAATCTAAAAATAGTTAAGTGCATAGAGGCAGAAAGGAGAATAGCTATGGCCCAGTATGGGAAGGGAAAATATGAAAACATTAGTCAAAAGGGTAATAGATTCAGTTGCAAGATGGATGGGACCATCTTTTTGCTCGGCAGCAACAAAGCACTTAATATTATGGTCTCAAGGTGCATCCATTTTCCTAAAAATGACCCCAGTTCATATTTCTTGATGGCGAAGTAGTACTCCAGTATGTGTAAATATAATATTTTATTTACCCATTCATTTGATGAGAGTCGGCTTCCAAGATTTAGCCAGCATAAATTGTGCCACTATAAACATTGGGACTTGGATGTGGAAATATTGCAGTAATAGGATCTTGATCAGTCTTTTAGGATGTTACTTACAAGGTTATTAGGTATGTCAGGATGCATACTGAGTTTAGAATTTTTTGAGAGTGGGGACTCTCTGCACTGGATAATGTTTAATGCATAAATATTAATTGATAGATTGCTAGTCAAAAAAGCCTTCCATATCATTAAAATTTACTGCTGTCCTTAGAAGTTAGTACTCAAAAAGGTGAGTATTAAAATTCACTATCCAGATCCCCAGTTGAGTAATTTACCTGTGTATATATTTATATGCAATATGTAATAATAAATCTTCATATCATATGAGAAAAATACTTAGAAACTACAGGTGCCCTTAGATGCCTCTCACATCAGTGGATCTCACATAGAGCTCAGTGAGTGATATCTGTATACAATTTCAACTGCCAGAACCAGCATTAGATTTCTACAAAGATTTATACATGCTAGCACATACATATACACATACATAAAACTGATGAACATCTTATACATAATTTAACATATTAAAGGTCATTAAGTTAAAACTAAAAGTCAATTATTATATATGATGTAGAAGACAAATATAAATCATGAGAAAAAGAAGAGTGTGCTAAATGAAATTCTTTTTTTTTAATGTCTTTTTTTCTTCTTTTTTTAAGAACAGGCTCTACACAGTCTATGGGGTCTCACTATGTAGATCGGACTCATAGTGATTCTCCTGTTTTCAGTCTCCCAAGTGCTGGGATTACAGGCACACACCACCGCGTCCAGTCTCAGTCACCATCTCAGCACGCCCCAGGGACAGGGCTGGCACAGCATGCGAGGGATCGAACACCGGCTGCTGCATCTGCCTAAACAGGCGCTTTAATTCACTGACTATTTGGCCAGCCTTTTTTTTTAAAAAAAAAAAATGGCATTGTTCACAATGGATTTTGACTTTATATAAAAATTTTGAGCAAACTTTCCAAACCGAAAAGCAAAGATTAATAAACAAAATTAAACTTACATCTATACATAAATATGTTCAACCACATTAATCACATTATAATTTCCACTAAATGTAAGCCTTCTTTGAAATAGATCTGCAATAAAACATGCTCATTTTTCATGCATGTAAAAATTTTATATTGGAAACAACAAAAATTTGACACGTCTAAACTGGAAATTTCTCAACATGAGGTCTAATCCCAGTAGACTAGATACAATATAAGGGACAGAAAGAGTCTTGTCTCCCCATTGCTTGCTGTTTTTGTGGTCTTCTGACACCATGAAGTGTTTCTCCTCTGTGATTCCCCCTCTGCCATGTGTCACCTTGCCTTGGGGTCAGCGAATCATGGATTGAAACCTCAACAAACTATAAACTAAATAAATCTCTCTCTCTTTAACTTGGGTGAGAGGTATTTTGTCTCACTAATGAGAAAAAAGTAACTAAGACAGTAGTGCAGAAGGAATAAAATATAATACCTCAAATAAAGAATTAGTCTTTATTGACTGAGGCTGTTTTATCTCTATTTAAAAATTAACTAAAGAGAAAGAATTTCATATAAACACCTACTTTATATGTACCTCCTGGCAAAAAGCTCCTATGTGTTAGTAGTGGAGATTTAATTTCTGGAAATTTTTCAGTAAGATGACCCTGAACACCTAGTACTGACTCTGACAACCAAGCTTAAGCCTATTGATTGATGGGGCATGACTCCTTGAAAATGTTGGGAAAGCTTGGTCCATAGCTATATTTAACTTAGAGATGGCTCATGATACTCATGGTCCTGTATGACTGAAGTATGAGGGTCACATATATTATTTATAAATCTGTGACATGAATGCTTCATTACAGGGAAGTATGGGATCTTAGGAGCTGTACTGCAGATCCTGGTCTTCTCCCTATTCTACAGATCAACTATCAGCACTCGTCTTCTGGAAATCACGGATATCACTAATATTAGGCTAGACTTTGTTTTTTCATCAGCCATGGTTAAATATCTGGCAATCTTTTCAATATAAAAAATTCAAAAATTAAGCAGAAAATTGCACAATATAATTTGGTATTATAAAAAATTGCATAATTATTCCTCCAGTTTTCAACAAACTACATACTTCCAGTATTTTATGCATGTGTTTATATCACCAATAGTGTAGTTTTAGCTTAATATGCAGTCATATATATATATATATATATATATATTTCTAATTTATTTTCATTACATTTCCAATGAATATAACTGTGTTTTTCAAAAAGAAATATAATATTCACACAGACTAAAATGCACAGCCAAAATAACATATTTTGTAAGAATATTCACTATGGAGTTCAACTAAATACAATATCTCAGATTTACTTGCTTTTTTCACAATGACCTTACTAAACTAAACACTTTAAAACTTGACACAGAAGAAAATAAGGGTGTAAGTAAAGTCCCATGATGTTTCTTTCTGGAGTTGAAAATTGCAAGTGCATTTCCTTCTCCTAGATCCAAATTGGTTTAGCTAAATGACTTTAGAGACTTCGGGGAAACATTAGCCAGAATTAAAACCACTTCCAGACTGGGGTTGGGTGAGAAAGCAACACAATTCCCTTTGAATTAATATGTGCTGCCATTTATTTCTGTTCCTTTTTTAATGAGAACCTAGCTGCCTGGTTCATGTGCATGTGTGCCATCGGTCTTCTTGGTTGGGTATTTAAGTATCACAGAGTTTGACATGACCTTGTCAATTCTAGTTAATTCCATTTGAAACATTTCCTAGAGATTAATAGATCAGGATGAGATACTGTTTAAGTATGCTTTAATGGCTCTTTTCTCTGTTTCAAATATACAAAATAAAAACAAATAGTATGAAGAAGTTAAAGTAGAAAAAACAATAAATGGCTCTTACACATAGATACACAAATCAAAAGCATTAAGTTTTTGCATGTGCAGCTAAAATAGCACACATACAGTTCTGTTATCTTATAAATATGAAGAAGAACAGGCAGATTATCATCCTAGGAAAGAGAGAGAACTTTTTGAGCATTCACAGAGTGATATTGAAGCACACGATGTAAAAGCTTTATTTGAACTCAAAGAAAAGAGATAATAATTTCTGTATCTTTGTCCTCAAATAAATTAGTGTAAAATGATAAAATTGGCACTCTTTATACCTAGATCCCTTTGTTGATGGAAGAATTCTACATACACAAAGTCATGAAACCTAGTAGCTGATTTCCTGTCCCTGGAATGAGACAGCAGTGAACAGCAAATAAATGAGTAGAGTTGTTCTGGATCTCATTTTCAGAGGATTTTATTCGTTCCTGGCTCGCCAGCTCTAAGCAAGAGATGACATGGTGGGGAAGCACCACGGGGAAAATCTGCTGAATTGATAGGAGCCAGAAAGCACACAAAGGAAGGAAGGAAGGAACCAGGGACAAGCATACAACCTTCCAGTCATGACCAAGTGGTCCACCTCCAATTAGATCCCACCTCGGAACAGCACATGTAGCTATGAATGCATCAATTTATAGGTGATAGAGTCAGCCTGTAAAAACCCAGCCTCTAAATGTATAAGACTTTAAGGGATATTTTTGACTTAAGTATAATTGAACCTTTGCTTACACCCCAGAATCTGTTGTTTTTCATATTCCAATATCACCTCATGTTTAGAAAACATGGAGTGTTATAGAATAAATCACCAGTTATCAACTACATGTTACTTCAGAGTATAAAATAGAACTATATTTACAATGCTCTATGAAATACAAAGAGTAAATGTTAAAGAATTTAGACATTCTTATGAATCAGTTTTAAAACATGATCTTCAAACGTACATAAAGTTTTATTCAATGTGTTATCACCAACTCCACACTTTTTATGCTGTATAATTCACAGGGAATTTTAAAACGTTTTGTATACTACAAAGTGTGATCATAAAGTAAAGTTAATATTGAAGTTTTTAAGAAATTATTACAATGAAGGACACATTGTCACTTAGCCCCCTCAAAATACTTCTTCTCATTCTGAATCCACTTATACTATCTTTCTGCTGCTGTTGAAAAATTCTGGAGGCCCTCTTTAATGAGTTTTCAGTGGTTGCACAGTCACAGCTGCCTGGATATCTTGAACCAATTCAAACATTTACCTTTTAAGGTCATTTTGATTTGGGTGGAGAAGCAGAAATTGCATGGTGACAGATCAGGTGACTGAGGTTTTTGTTTTGTATTTAGGACAGGGTCTGCAGGGTGTTCAGGGTCTCGCTACTAGACTGGACTTGTGGTGATCTACCTGTTTACAGCCTCCCAAGAGCTGGGATTCCAGGAGTGAGCCACCACGCCCAGTCTCAATTGCAGTTTCAGCAAGCCCTGGGGGCTGGGCCGGCACAGCAGGCCTGGGGATTAACTCCCAGGCCCAGTGCTGCCTAAGCAGGCGCTGAGCTATTTGGCTGGCCCTTTTAAATGGGGCATTTGGATACACACTGGGCTGGGTCTATAGCTGCCTTTGATTAAAGGGTGTCAGCACACCTGGCAAGTAAGACACACACAGTGCATTCAAAGGTTAGGAGTGTTTTGAGAGGAATTAAAGCCTCAGAGTTAGATCCTGTATCTTTTTGCATCTTTGAAATGGGTGAAAGAACTCACTCCTGAAGTCAATAACTTTTGTAGCCTTTTTCTTTTTCTTTTTGTACTTTTAGAGAAGGGTCTACAGGGTATTCAGGGTCTCACTACTAGTCTGTAGTGATTCTCCTGTTTATAGCCTCCCAAGTGCTGGGATTACAGCCATGTGCCACCATATCCAGTCTCAATCCTGGCCCAGGGGCGGGCGGCAGGCCGAGGGATCAAACCCCTGGCCCCTGAACCTGCTTTCAGGTGCTTTAATCCCCTGAACTATTTGTCCAGCCCACTTCTGTTGCCTTACACTCCTGATTATATTCATCCTCTTAACTTAGTTACTTCCTCGATGTCTAAGATTGACTTCTTTACTGTAAGGTGCCTGAGTTAAATTCTCTCTCAGCTTTCTTCAGCAGCATTCATTTAAATCCTCTGACAAAAATTCTGAGGATCTCTAAGAGATGATTGTACATCCAAACTCCAATCCATCAGCGCCATTGACCTTTTCTCACAATGAGAACCGCTGTTCGGTGATTCGGTCTTCTGCCCCCTGACACTCGGATTATTAAACGCTTCCCCCTCGTGTTCCTTCTGCCACTTTCACCCTTTGCCACACTCTATTTTTCACATGAAAATGAGTATGATTTGTCCTTTAAAGCAAATCAAATGCTGCTACTTTTTCAAGAGAAACCTTTACATGGTCTAAAGGCATTTAGAATAAATTATCAAAGAATTGCTATGGTCCACAGCAAGCTGCTCAATCGGGCCCTAGGTTGGCTTTTAAAGTTCATTTCTTGGCGATATCTTCAGGTTAAGTTTTCTTGGTAGTTTCTTTGTCTCATTCTATTTTTGTTAAAATCTTCGTTGAAGTCTAATTTAAGGACATTCATGATTTCACAAATGATGCAGCCTAACAACTTTTTATATGGAGTTTACAATTAATTGGTTATGATTAACCTAGAGATGATTTTATACAGAACAAGCTATGATAAAAAAAATACATATTATTTTTTATATAGCTACGCCATTTTAGTAACAGACTACAGCATCCTTGGATGCTGGTATCTGTTGAGGGGCCATAGAGCCAATTGCTCTTAGATACAATTTTTCTTTTTTAGGGAAGGGTCTACAGGGTGTTCAGGGTCTCACTACTAGATTGGACTCATAGTGATCTGCCTGTTAACAGCCTCCCAATGTAAAGCCCAAATAATTTTAAGATCACATAGAGAAATAAATAGATAAAATTGTTTCAATTAAAAGGACCCACTCACTGGTTTACGGCCCTAGAGCTTGAGTAATCCATGTTTTTAAAACAAAGAGGACATAAGAAAACCTTGGATGGGGTCCCGTTACTTGGAAAACAACTAAAACAACTGAGTCAGCCAAGAATTTGCCCTTGGCCCTCCCCTTGTTTAAATTCTTGCAAGAGACATACATTCCCAAACCCAAGGCCTCACTATTGAAAGCCATAACAACAGGATGTCCCAGGTCACAATGCCTCGATTTCTTAAAAATGTTCCTGGAACGTGACAACCACAAGGTTAGACCCCCCAGCTACCCCAGGACTTACTCCATTTGGTCATCCGGTATTGTAATCCACCAATTATTGTAAAGGTCAACCTACACTAACCAATGCGATTTGCTTCTGTAACTTGCTTTCTCCCTCCCCGTTTTGTGGTTTTTGCCTTTAAAAAACTATGCCTGTTTCACTAGAGGTGCGCTCTGCTCCTGCGTGTGCAGACCGCCCTACGTATACGTAGATAATAAAACTTCCCCTTTGTGATTTGCATGAGAGACCGACTCTTGGGGTCTTCCTTCGCTGCGACTCGACCCTTACATTTGGGGGCTCCTCCGGGATCGTCTCCCATGGTGGGGGACCCCAACGGAAAAATCTCTCGGGGTAAGTACGGCCGTATAACTTTGTCTCTTGTCTTATGTCTTGTCTTGTGGTTTCGTTTCATTCTCAAGTTTGGAGCGCTCAGTTTGTTTGAAGTGGCTGGGAACAAGACGCGTGAGCCTTGCGATCCCGTTGGCACTGTGGTTCAAGGCGCGTAAGCCCTTGAATCGTACTCTTTTCCCGATGTTGTTCCGGGATTTTGTTTGGGCCACAAGTCACATCTCTGCGGAGTAAGTTTGCCTGATGTTGTTCCGGGCTGTTTTGAGTTTGCTTGATGTTGTTCCGGGCTGTTTTGAGTTCTTGCCGACTTATAACTGATACCTAGGTTGTGAGTTTTAGTGTTTGATGTTGTCTATGTCCGTGTGTCTGGCGCCATAACTTCCTTTTTCTTTTCCTACAGCGCTTTCAATATTAATGACTTCTTTCTCCTCAGTAGGATCCCCCTCCCACCGGCATCCTTCACATGTCCCCGTTTATTTGCTTGCAGCAGCCTACACTGTTTTCGCCTGCCTCTGTCCCCTTGGAGTTCTGTGGGACATTGGTTATTTTGATAATATGGGACAAGTAACATCTGCTCCTCTCACCCTTACCCAAGGTCATTGGTCGGAGATTATGGGGAGAGCACATAATCTTTCTTTGACTGTTAAAAAAGAAAAATAACAAACTCTCTGTTCTTCATAGTGGCCCTCCTTCTAGCTCCACCTGGGCCAGCTACCCTCTTACCAGTTATGACTCAATCTTCACCTCCTGGTCTCTATCCACCCACCTGGATCAAAAAAATTTATCAAGGCTATAATCTATCACCCTCCTACCCCCACTGAAGGATTTGGAGCTGACATCCTCCACCATCCGTTGCTGACCCCCTGAAATGACTCAAGGTTTGCTGTTCTGGACACCATTCCCAGACAACTGGCTAATTCCACCTGGACGCACTGGCAGTTCCAACTGAAAAGAAGCGGCTGTGACTCCCCACCATCACCCTCAGAACCTGCTTGTTCCACCTGCCAGGCAGTACACAGATTAATTCCTTATGTAATTGTTAAAATATTGGTCAGAATGTGTTGGTAAATTTAAGCTAAAACATAAAATTGTTATAAGGTTATGATATTTCTTTAATGGGACATTTTATGACTATTTTATATTTGTATATGCTACATTTGAACTAGTTGTTAAATGTACTGGTATTCTTTGTTCAATTTTAGACAATAACACTAGAGAGGGTAAGGTTAATAAGCTTCCTATTGGATTTGATGTAAACCTCTGTAAAATGGGACTTTTAGCCAGCTTGGACTTTAAAAAAAAAAATACCTACATGCCTATATAAAAAATGGGACTCCTTTTGCCAGTTAAATGACATTAGGTCGGCAACCATTCTTAAAGACTCGGAGGACAGGTTTCACTGGGATAGACTGGTTCTGATCCCCCTCTACATG
>NW_004524601.1:15509157-15510191 GCF_000260255.1 Octodon degus
TAACTCCGGTATTTCATGCTATTAGTAAACACAAGTGTAACTAGGCAAATATGCTAAACTGTACTTAAATTACTTAAAAAGATTAACAGTAAAAATAAGGTATTAATCTGGTTTTCCATATGTTCTTGAAATTTAGAGATAATTATAAGTATAGCTAGAGAGATTTATAACAAACTATCAGACTCCATAAATAAAGGGGTCTCAAAGCTAGTAAGTTATGATTGCTAGGTCTCAAGAGGTTTTTAAATGTACCTGTTAGCTCGAATGTTCATGCTTTGATTATATATGTTCTAATTACTCAGAAAATTTGTTCTGTCCTAGAAGATACTAAAGCCCAGGTAATCATACAGAAAAAATCTGTTAACAAATATGCTAGATTACGATTCCTTTTGCTGGAATCCACCAGATTTTGTCTGTAGAAATACATATTAAAGCCTAATATAACTGTCCACCTGATAGAGCCCAGGTGATCTGAGCCTTCTCTGGGTTTCCTGCCTCATCACGAGGAAAGTTATGTTCGTGTTTCTTGGGCAAGACAACCTACATGAACCAAGAAGTTGTACCTTATGCAGTGGACCCCAGATATCTGACACAAGCTACAGAAGGTAGAAGGTTTTGCAGGAATGAATTTGTCTGAGTTGAGGTGTTTCAAAGGAGAAAGGATACAGAATGGAATTATAGATGGAAAATGAAAATGTTGATACTAGTAGCCTACAAAAAGGAAGGTAAATGTCCACAGCTGCTAGAGAAAAAAAAAAAAAAGGTGTTTATGATGGAGTCAGAGGAAGTTTCAGATTGAGGTGGTCATGTGTCTTCCCCATCAGCTTGAGGGAACCCATGTTAACTGCCAATATAAGGAGAAAGCCTGTAAAACTTTCAATAGATGCTTATGTAGATTTGTCAGTAGTTACCCAGCCAAAGGCTCACTTACAAACTGGAAAATACTCAGTGTTTTCCATAGGCCCAGTAATTCATATACTCCAGTAATAGTAAAAAAGTCCAACTTGTTTGAAACAATACACAAGGGCCATGAA
>NW_004524601.1:15511423-15548218 GCF_000260255.1 Octodon degus
ATACATATGTACTTGAATATATGCAACCACTTGAAGTACAAGTACTACAATATTCTGAAGGATGCTTTTAATACCTCCTAAAGTTTTACTCTGTCCTCACCCCACTTTTTTTTAAGCACATACTGTATTAAACATGCTATTTATGCCCACGTTTCTTGAGTACTTGCATACCATTTCTGATTAAATTATTATATAGCTCATTATTTTAACCAATTCTCTTTATAATTCTAGGGAATTAAATACATATACATATAACAATGAATTTATTAGAAACACATGTTGGTGATAGTAACACAATCAAATCCTAATGCAAAATAATTTGATTTTTCTCTCTCCAATCTCCTCTTTATGACTGTATCAACACTATTATTACATGAAGAAATAGAGACATTTTTCTTAATTTTCTTATATTATCAAATTAATGTTTGAGTTTTAAAAATGAAATTTGCTTAAAGAGTACAGTTTTCACCACAATCTGTGCTTTCTGGTATAAATAGTCCTGATCAGACAGTTGTTTTGGGAGAGGTTGATCTCAACTCACGGTGATGGTCCTTGCAATGTAGATTCTAGGACAGAACAGCGCGGCAGAGAGGCACCAAGAGTGCAAAGCTAAGTCAGTACCATGTGGCATCCAGGAGGTGATAGAAGGGAGCAGGGAAAGACAGATGGACTCTTCCAGGCCAGGCCAGTTGCCCCCAACCCCTTTCAGCCAGATCCAGCCTCCTAATGTCACTTTCATGGTCCCACCACACCTTGAAAGCCCTAAGATGGCTTGAGGCTTTGGGGGACCACCCTAACCCAGCATGCAACAACTATGAAGAAGGGTTTTAGACATTCACTATTAATTTGTACTCCAATCAACAGACAAGTTCATAACATCAGCGGTAATTTTTTCAAGACTTGAAATCAGGACAAAAGTTTTGTTGTTGTTTTTCTAGTAAAGAGCTGTTCATAACTTAGGGAACACATCAAGGATTTCCTGACTTGAGGTAGTTTTCATTGTTTCTCTTGAGTGGAATATTTATGAATCTGCAAATTATTTTGCAGAATTTGTAGAATACTGTGCGATATTATTGTCCATTGCAAGGCAAGTCTATTTGTCAAATATGGATATAATTAATGTTTGTCCTCTGGGTATGGTCTGATGTATTTTCTTAAATCTTAAACAATATTAATGAGTTTGACTATTCCAAAATTTATTCATAGATTTGTTGTTGAAGTGAATGTTGGATCACTTACTCATTCTCAGTTACTTGTTGCTTTTTGCTAGTTAAACTTAGCTGAATGCCCTGGCATGATTTCCTTCTGTGCATCTCTTCTGTAGAGTGGTGCTCATTCACTTCTGTCCGCATTCTCTCCCACCTAAGTGCACAACACCACATCATGGAAGATTTGATGGATATGGACATGAGCCCCCCCCCCGAGACCCCAGAACTGTCTCTTCAGTCATGAACTAAAGGCCAACAAAGATTACCACTTTCAGGTGGCTAATGATGAAAATGAGTACCAGTTGTTGAGAACGGTTAGCTTAGGATCTGGTGTAAAGGATGAGTTGCACATTGTTGAAGCAGAGGCTATGAATAAGGAAGACAGTCCAATTAAAGTTACACTGGCAACTATGAAAATGTCTGTACAGCCAATGGTTTCCCTTGGGGACTTTGAAAGTACACTCCCTGTTGTCTTAAGGTTGAAGTGTGGCTCAGGGCCTGTGCATATTAGTTGATAGCATTTAGTAGATGTGGAAGAAGATGCAAAGTCGGAAAAGAAGAGGAAGAAGATGTAAAAGTCTTCAGGATATCTGGAAAGCGATCTGCCCCTGGAAGTGGCAGCAAGGTACCACAGAAAAAATAAAACTAGCTGCTGATGAAGATGACGAAGACGATAAGGACGAGGATGAGGATGATGTGGATGCTGATGCTGATAATTTCAATGATGAAGAAACTAAGGAGATAGCTCCAGTGAAGAAATTGATACAAGATATTCCAGCCAAAAATGCACAAAAATCAAACCAGAATGGAAAAGACTTAAAACCATCACTGCCAAGATCAGAAGGGCAGGAATCTTTCAAGAGACAGGAAAAGACTCTTAAAAAACCCAAAGGACCTAGTTCTATAGAAGACATTAACGAAAAAATGCAAGCAAGTATAGAAAAAGGTGGTTCTCTTCCCAAGGTGGAAGCCAAATTCATCAATTATGTGAAGAGTTGCTTCCAGATGACTGACCAGGAAGCTATTCAAGTTCTCTGGCGGTGGAGGAAGTCTCTTTAAGAAAACAGTTTAAACAGTTTGTTAAAGATTTCAGTTGTCTTTCATTTTTGTAACAGTTGCTATATGGCTATGCTTTTTATAATGCAAAGTCAGAACTTGCCATACCGTGTTTGTAAATCTTGTCTAGGTCCCATTGTCAAGAATGTGTTCTCTGAAATGCCTGTTTAGTTTTTAAAGATGGAACTCCACCCTTTACTTGGTTTTAAGTATGTATGGCATGTCATGATAAGACACAATTGTAGTGGTGATGGTCAGATATGGACATGGTACGGAGACAAATATACATGTAAAATAAGCTCAGTATTTTAATAAAGTTAAAAAATAGCTGAATAAAATCTTCAGCAGTTCATATATATTTATTTACTTTTCATTTACTTGGTGCAGGGTCTCACTATAGAGCTCAGACTCATAGTGATGCCCCTATTTTCATCCTCCAAAACACTGGAATTCTAGGTATGCAACACCATGCCGGGACTCGGTGGCTGGCTCAGCACACCTGGTGGCAGGGCCAGCATGGCACGTGGGACGGAAGATCAAACCGCAGCCCTGGCTCTTGTATAAGCAGGCACTTAGTCCGCTGAGCCATCTCGACAGCCCTCAGCAATTCGTTTAATATTTTAAGACTTTAATTATTTTTAGTTTTTGAAAATGCAAAGTCTCATGTCATGTATGCATACACAATGACATTTTATTTTCTGAAGACATTGTGGCCAGACTTATGCTACATAAAACTCTGTGAAATACTGCCTTTGAAATATTATGTTTTCCCAGGTTTTGATACTATGCTTAATTTTTTCCCTTATCTTTCTTCCTACATGAGCTATATTTCTATTGCAATTTCAACAGTAACATTTCCCATAAACACGAGGGCTCAAGAGATTTTTTTGATGTGGAAAGCAATATTTGGGGGTTAAATGAAGCTGGGATTAACATCTCTGAAATCCCTTTTCTATCAGACATTTTTCTTAAGCTCTTGGCTCATAGCTTTAACTAAGACAACACAGTGACATTTTTAAACTTTAAAAATTATTAATCTGCTGAAAGAAATGCATTTACTATTTTGTAGAGGATTTTATGAGAAGAATTTTAACAGGAATTAAATTTTCTTAGTTGGAACACCTATTGCTGAGAATTTAACTTTACCTTTGGTTGCCCCAAGGTAAATAACTTAAGAGGTGTTAACCATCCTTAACACCTCTACCTATATTACAAAAATAAAAGCAGTATGTATTATTGTACTGAGTATAGAGAAAATTTTTTCAGTTTGGCAAAAAACAATGAAGTAAAATGTAATTGGGTATGAAAATGGGGGAATATCTAATCTATCATAGAGAAGGTTCCTACTGAGAGGAAATCATACCAAGAGAATAGTATGAATCGTAAAACTTTCACAATTTGTATATAATTTAATAAATTTCACATGCATTATTGGTGCCTATTAGACATAGAACATTTAACTAGGCTTGCAATGAATAAACAATACCATCAATTTGCAGAGACAATGGTTTTCCAGCAACATATATATATATATATACATACACATATATAAACACACACATCTGTATATACATTTAGCACACAGTGATAGATAGCTAGATGAACTGAAAGGCAAATATATATGTATGTTAACATGCAAACATTTAACACATCATAGCTGTGACCTACTTAGACAAAATTAATCTCAAAAACAATTTCTATTTTAGTAATTAAATTTCACACCAGTTGACTCATGTCATATAGAAAAAGAAAATATTTCTCCTGACCACAGTAAGGATGAAATTGCCAATTAAGGGTATTTTGACAGGTGCAACCATTTAAAAAAAAGATTCTCTATGAAATTATTATGTCAAACTCAATTAGATTATCCTACACTTTATAAAACCAACCAGCATTCGTGTATTTATGCACTCTATGTTCTTATGCATTCTTTAAGTTCTTAAGGTCAGGTTTAAAATTGAGGGTCTGGTGCACATTAACCTCAGAATTTAAAAATAAATTCAAATGCAAGGGAAGAATTATTTAAATAAAATAACATTTGATGGAATACTCTGATTCTATTAAAATGATTTCAGGAAAGTCATATGAAACAGAAAACATGTTGTTGACTAGACTGAAGTAAATAACAGAATTTTATCTATGTATACTCATATTTTTGGAGTAAAAGGCTGGCCAGATGGTGATGCCATATTTCTGAAATTACATATGTATGCTGTGGATTGTAATTATTTTAATCTGTTAAAACGTACTATATCTTTTAATGGGGTTTTTAACTCACTGTTTTGAAGGGTACATTAAGAGCAAAACAGCTCTTTCCTTCAATGTCCGGGGTGCCATGCCAGCTCTGTCCCAGGGGCAAAGTGAGATGGCTACTGAGACTGGGCGTGATGGTGCCTACCTGTAATCTCGGTTCTTGAGCCCAATCTGTGTAGTGAGACCCTGTAGAGCCTGCACTAAATACATTTAAAAATATTTGACCCACTTTGTGCCTGCTCCACGAAAAACTGAGATCAATTGCACTGCCATCCACCCAGGCTTTCATGCCCAACATGTGGGCACTGGGCTGTTACTTCTCCTCACCTTCTTCCTTCTGCCTAAAATTATCTCTGATAGATAGTAAGACATATTCATAATAAAATACATCTACAGTGATCCACATTACCTTTGTGTCCCTATTCCATTTTCCTTTACCTATGAGCTGCCATTCATTTAATTTTACAGAGAAATAAGAACACCTTCACTTGTTCATTAGTACACACTGTCAATCAAAATTGTGAGTCAAATGTATGTTAAAAGTTGAAAATAAAACAAAAAGAATGAGTACCCTTTATAAAGTGTACTGGCTTGAAAGCTGCTAAAGTTATGTATTAATATTGTAAATAAGCCAGATCCCACCTATCTCTTGCTTTTATTTAATTATTTTTTATTATTTTAATTAATTTTATTGAGAAATAGCAATGAGACAGTTTCAAAACCAATTAGTAGGATA
Source organism: Octodon degus (assembly GCF_000260255.1). NCBI lineage: Eukaryota > Metazoa > Chordata > Mammalia > Rodentia > Octodontidae > Octodon > Octodon degus. The sequence continues at coordinate 15,516,677 of NW_004524601.1, forward strand.
GTTTCAATAATTAATACATTGTGTATTTTTGTCTTCATAGTGGTTATTCATAGTACAAGATGCAGACATGATATCCTGTCTAAACACTATTAGTACAAATCTTTCTTCTTATTTAATTAAAAGAAAGTAGCTGTATATCTATCCTAACTATTCTGTATATACAAATACAAAGTGGTCCTTCCTTTGTATCCTCTTTTTTTGTTTAGTTTTGTCAGAGATGGGTATTCCATTGCCACTTAAATATTGTAGGGGCATGAATTCAGCAATATAATCCAATATAGTCCAGTAGTCCATAATAGTAATTGGTTATGTGTAGGACTCACAATGTCAGAAGTTGTTGACTTGAGCCTCTTTACAACTCAGCATATTAATGTGGCTTTACTTTTTAATACCATTTTTTATACTTTTCTCCTATATGGTTAAGACTAAGATAAAGCAAGACCTATATAACAAGAAATGTAACTATTGTATCTGCCAAAGTCAGTCAAATCCCGTCAGGATTTACCCTGAAACCCTGTACCACAGTTTATAGATCCTTTATCAGTGTCAACCATGTGTCAATGAGTCACAGTCATTGCTTGACCAATTTGCTCTCTGTGAAAGCCTGAGAGAATGTTTTCTCTCTATGTGACCCTCCTTAGGCACACTCTGCACTGAAGATAACAATGTGTGATACTGTGGTTTTGCTTGGAATGCCTGTCATTCTGGTCTTCTACATACTGCTTGTTATGTCATACCAATTATTGCCATACTGCCTCTCAAGTAAATGTTTGTTTAAAAAAAGGGGGAGATGTAATAAATGAAAACAAGAGACAAGAAAAAAATGTCATAGGACTGTCCTGCTACAATGCTGTGTATGTTTAGATATTTCTTGCTTTTATACGTTAAACATTTCTGAGTCACTTTTATGTTCATGTAACAGTATATTAACCATATATTTCTTTATGGTTTGAATGATTTTTCCAAAGTTCAAGTTAAAGTATAGTTTCCATTTATATTGTTGTATGTTGTTTTGTTTCTATCTTTGGTTTTGTTACTTGTTTTTGCTTTTGTTTTGTAATTTATGTCATTATAAAATTGTGACAAGGTGAACCTTTAAGAGACATTAAGCTGTGAGGGTTCCTCTCTCATGGTTGCAACTGGTGCTGTACAAAGGGATGACATGGCCTTCTCTAGTTTTCTTTTGGGCTTCCATAATCTATCACGGGGTCATGGAGTAAGGGGGCTCCGGCCAGGTTCTGTTCTTTACAGCCAGAGAGCACTTGCACTTTCTGGTCCTAAATTTTGGAGGTTTCTCAGCTTGTATGACTGTGAGACAGTAAATTTCCATTTATTGTAAGTTATAAAGTTACACAAAAGAAACTAAGATACAAGACATCTCAAAAATGTCTCACTGAATGATTATTACTGTACCAGAACACAATTTTAGCCCATGAAGAATTGATAACCCAGAGTGAACAAAATAATTTTTGTTTGCTAATTTCATAGCTTCTCTAAAGCCCAGATTAAATTGTTAAAGAGGTCTTGTTGCAGATTGAGTAAGAATTGATGTACCACATTCACTCAATAGAAAAGACATTTATTTCAAGAAAACCCATGTTTGCTTGTAATAGGTTTGTAAACATCACTGTTCTGATATTCTAGGATATAATCATAACCAAGAAGTCAATCTTATGTAATTGCAGACAAAGATTTTCAGAATTCTGCTCTGTCAAAGTTCTCATAGAAATAATAATCATTTATAGCACTCCAACCCCAAATTACCAAGACACAAAGGTTTGTGTTCCTAGATAAAGGAAGAATGCACATTAGTTGTATGTGTATGCATGTGTAACACTATCTGGATGTAACACATTACATATGTAATATGCATTTATATTTACACATGTATCTGGTACCTATTTCTTTTCCTCAATAAGCACTATTATCTTTATGCAAAAATATATACCCAATTTTCTCTCACACAGATTACTGAGATCTTTGAAACTGAGTTATGGCCTCTAAGCATAAGAGTCCATTTAGTGTCCAAGTAAGGATAAACTGTGAGATAGTTAAATAAAATTAGCATCTACTGATGACTAATGGTTACTAAGCAATATTTATTCTGTGTAGTATTTAATTTTTCTTTATTAAAATCTAATTTGGTACAAATTAAAGCATTCTGGCAATTTGGGTAAGATTTGGTTATTACCATAGCTTGAAAAGTTAAAAAAACAAATATTTATACTATTAGCATTCAAATGCCAATCAATGGTAAAGTCTTTGTAGCAGAGTGAAAAACTACTATGTAGTGTATCACTGACGTAAAAAGGACACGTTTGCTTCCTTATTCTCTGAATAAATTACTGTCTCATCTACCTGAGCTAGCCTGAGTTGCAGAGTAGAAAATTAGTAGTATCCCAATCCATGTATGAATGAATGATTTGTTAATGACCAGTTTGGGAGATAATTGCTAAATGTCTTCTCTATTTGTTATTCTCTCTGCATTTCTGATATTCTCATTTACGAGAGATGGAGGAGGCGTTGTTTCCATGCCATGCTAGCAGTCGAGATCCATACACTGTGTGTGGAAGCCCTGATCTCTCTATTCTCTGGTCAGGTTGCCCACCTAATCTCTTTCCCATGTGCAGCAGTATCCCCTGTTCTCCAATTAGTTTCCTTCTGAGTCCTCCAAGAAGGCAAGTGGGACAGACATTCTTGGCAACACTGATGACAAATTTAAACAGAGAATCCAGGGTAGATCAACTGGCAACTGTTGTTCAAACACACTCTGCTGTCAAATTTCTTTTGTTTTTGGCTGAGTTTCAAACTGTCGTGCAGCAAATAGCTGAAAGGACATTTTCTTTCCATGCTCCCTACCTTCTAATAGATTTTGCTACGTGTCTCTTCTCTAAGTTATTGCCTAGAAAACAGAAACTGAACTTGCTACTCTGCCTCTGTTCTCTTCTTCTTTTTCCATTCTGATAGTAGTTGTGAATAAACTGTTCAGGATTAGAATATATGTTTACCTCTAGATCATAGAAGAATGGATACAAATATATCGTAAAGCAATTTAAATTGTAATCTCCCCACTCTAGCCATCTCCAGTCTGGTTTCTCAGATTATAATCATCTATAAAGCTCCAATTATGAGCCACCATGAGCCAAGGACCTGACCAGACCTTGGATGAATTGAACATTAAGACTTCTTTCTTAATTCCAACTTTCAACTGGAATTAAGGTTTCTATGTTTGATAGTTTTATGTCCAATGTCCACCTCCTACCACATAGAACAGAAACAATCCCGTCTTGTTTTATACTGATGTCAGGAGAAACTTAAAGTATATTATGAGATAACCCTTTGAGCAAATAATGTAAACTTTAGTTCTTGATGGGATTATCAGAGGATTAACATTTTGATAGTCAAGATGTGCTGCTCTCAAATCCCCACATTATATTGATCTTAGATATACATATTTACATATTTGGATTTTTTTCTGGACCTACTTTCTCAAGAGTTTGACTTATCAAGAATGACTCCTGTAAATTTTCCCAATTTTAAATGAATTGAAGTATAAGTAAATCTGTAATAAATGTATAAGCTCTTTCCCAAAATTGATATTTTCTCGGTAAATGTATTTGTGAAAGTATACTTGTGAATAAAGTATGATCAAATAAGGTAATAAGAGGTATGAAATTTCACTGGTACCACCTAAGTATCAAGTAAACTACAGGAAGTATCAAGTAAACTACAGGAAAAAAAATCACTTCCAAAAGCTAATATTCTCAAAGGATTGAAGATTTTTTTTTACTGGATTACAGACTTAACTGACTTCATAAAATTAAATCTCTAAATTTAGGTGTATTTTTCTCTTCTAATTTGTTTTCTAAAAAACTTCCATGCTTAGATTGTTTTGACAGCACAGCCAGGAATCCCATATCTTCAGTGAGAGTTTTTTTTCCTAAACTAAATACAGACTGACTCACTTCATCTTCCATTGTCTAAGTCTGACAAATGATGGAAGACAAGAATGAAGGAAGGGGTGGATAGAGGGAGGGAGGAAGGGGTCTTAGGGTTGTTTGGAGAGAGCTTTATAAAGTGGCATTAGTTCAGTTACTAGAAATGCTCATTTTATCCAAGCTTGGGTTTAAACTCAAGGCAAAACCTTAATCTAGTTTTGTGTGAATTATGAATAATTTTGAATAAAAATATTCCTGTATGAGAAAGACTTATAATTAGCCATGTGTCTGTGCCTTACAGATATTCTTTATTGGGTGATTGTGGACTCTAGTGAAGCAAATTATATGTCCTTCCCTTTTTCTAGGTGGAAAATCTTCGAAATATTAAAAAAGAAAGATAAAAGTACACATCACATATACACAAACAGACACAAAACATCCCAGGAAAGATATTGGAAGAAGTTTGATCACATGGTGCTATCCACAGATGCATCTACATCTTATGTATAAATTAGCAATTATTTTAATGTATTGATTCACAGGTGACTATTTACATGAACAAATCAAGAAAGAACGCCTTTCTAAAATAAGGTGTCACAGAACAGCGGTTTAAATTATGAGGAAACGTTCAAATTTGGGAATACAACCGTGCCATTTCTATAGCAATAAAAGTCCCTGTAGGAAAAATACATTCCAAACACCTGGTCTGACCTTGACTTCCTCTGGGGCATAACAAAACAAGGAGCTGCAAGACACCAGCTCTCCCCGTGCCGAGGTGGAGGTCACGTCAGCCTCTTTCAGAAGGTATTTCAGCCGCACTGCAGCCACTAAAGCAAAAATCAAGATGTTGGAGGGGCAGGAGCAGGAGACAATCGCTCCCTTTCCATCTCTCATCATACCAGCTTGACAGTCTCTCACGGGAAAATGACTCTGAATTGCTCAGAGCTGCTGGGCGAGAGGAGAGACAGTGCGGCAGGGCTTTAAGGGCAGAGAGCAGGAGGGATGGTGTAGAAGAGAAGCATTTCTTTTTACCCGATGCTGAGTCTCTTGTCTTTTGTACTTTACTTTTCTTCTATCTTAGTGTCTACAATGTAGATTGAAGTGAATATATTTGAAACTATTTTATTCTTTTTTATGTATTTTTTTTTTTTTAATTTTTGGTGGAACCGGGGATTGAATTCAGGCCCTCGCGCTTGCCAGGGAAGCACTTATTCCACTGAGCCATCTCCTATTCTTTTTTATATAAAGGTCTCTTATCATAAGTGGACTCAGGAACAAAACATATGTTGATGACTTATGATGGTCACTTAGGCTTCCTCTGTGCAAAATTTTTTTTTTTTTTTTTTTTTTTTTTTGGATGAGTCTGAATCCTGAGACACAGATGCAGACAGCCCAGTGAAAGCTGTGTAGACCAAACCCTCTGTGTACAGAAGCAGACGCGGGGCCTGAAGGGCAAAGCTCGAAAGCTGCGCCGCTGTAGCTGCACCGACAGAGCCAGTGGGACTGACGCACGCTTCTGGTTCTTCAAATGTGCTTATGTACACCTGTAGCTTCCGTGAGGATGCATATTGATAAGCTAAAGGCAAATATTTATTCATTTAAAAATAATTCCCTTAACGTGCAGAAATTGGATACAGATCAGTAGATAAAGCCAGGAGATTGAGGCTTTTTAGGCCATCGCCCTTAAGCTTCCATTGTCTCAGAAATGTCCAAAGTGTGGTTACTTTTCAATAAATATTCTTGTTAAAGTCATTCATTTTCCAAAGAAGGACGCATAATAAGTAATCAAGATAGTTGATATAAAATGAAATTGTCCCCAGGTACTGGAATATACAGCTGTCTTAAAATATCATGTTTCTTGGTGTTTAATGCTATTTCCTGTGTTTCAAAATTAGCTATTTTGTGTGTATTTCTTAAAATGGTGGTTTGCACTTATTCTGCTGTTTATCAGTATGAAACTAAAATGTAAATTAAATTGTAGGCATGTGAATAAAATCTTGTTTTTCTCTTGACCAAACCTCTGGCTGTGGCTATATCTGTCAGGCAGAGAGTAAAGAGAATGTGTTTCTAACCCTTTCTCCTCACTAGGCAAAAATGTGTGACATTCATTACTTAAAGGAGCAGAAGTGTATTTTGGATCAGCTTGTCTGTCCGTGGTTGCCCGGCTCCAAGGCAGATGCAGGATGTCAGAGGACCGGCGGAAGGACAGATGTTCACACCACAGAAGCCAGGAAGCAGAGAGAGAGAGGAGGACGCAGCAGCAAGACCGCCCCTTTCCGAGTCGTGCTCCAGAGATCCATCTCCATCCAGGCTTCACCGCCTAACAGAATATTTAGCTGCTGAGCTCACCACTGGAAGGCCCCACTGATGAATACAGCTCACCCTGATTAATCCCTTTCTTATACACATGAGGATTGTAGGAGATTTTTAGATCTATATCATAAGAGAATACTTGTACTACTTTTCAGTCTTGGACAACAATGAGAGCATGATCCCCCAGCTGGGGAAAAAAGCTCACAGGCCAGCATAGGACTTTGCCATGAAGCTGAATGCTGAGGCTGCCCCTGTGAGATCCAGCTATCCAAAGAAAGTGAAGGACCCTCTAGCTATAGTTAGGCCAGAGCTTACAGAGTGTCTATACCTAGCAAGGGTGAGGCAGAGGCCTGCATGCTGCTGGGACAGGCTCAGGTACTGGGCCCGGCCTCCTTGCAAACTTCCTGTGGACTTGGGCTACACCCACACTCAGAGAAATTACTCAAGTTTTTGTGACTGAGATTCAGGTGTGACCGGCATTAATGTCAGCCTTGGTAGACAAAGGGCTGTGTCAGTCACCACTCCTCTACTCTTAGGCAGCACAGCTATGGCCAGACTACTGCTGAACGACTGGGCCTCTCCACGTGGTCTGACACCATGTAGAAAACTTAACTCTGGCAGGATGGACTTGAGTCTCTCTCAGTGTCTCCAGCTGCCATGCTGTCCCAGGAGCATCCCTGACACAGCGGGGGTCCACACTGTTGCAGTGGAGGTCCACATGGCTCTGGGACTCAGCTGAACCCCACTTCCTATTACTTTCCCTCAGCAATACTACGCCAGCCTTAGACACACAGTGTTTTCTGCGGTCATGATAGTAAGTACAGAACCTCACCTGCAGCTCTGGGCAGGAATATTGCTAGCTAATGAATCGCAGCACTGGGGACATCTTAAGTCCTGATTCTGGTGCCAGTGTCAATTATAAAACCTCTGGAACTAGCCTTGGGGCAGGTGAAGAAAAAAATGACCTCAAGCTGTCACACTCCAGGGAAGCTGTGAAGCAGCCGTTTCTCACTATTTAAGGCTCCCAAGTCTGCATCAGCAGTGTGCACAAGCGCTGGTCCTACCTATAGTTGTTCAGGAGTAGGTGGGTGGTGCATTCAGGGCATACCAAAACATTGTGGCATCAGTACCCCCAGGCATGGCATCTCTATACCTGGTGCTGGTACTTCCACGGTGGTTCTGCCCAGTACTGGCAGAAAACAGATTCTGCATGGCTCGGTAGCAAGCCCCTAACCGTAAATAAGGCACCTGGGCCTACCTTCCTGAGGAAGAGGCTGTGTGTATGCAGGTACTCTCCATGTTCATAATGAACACTAGTCGGAAAAAAACCATGTAGCACAACACTTACTTTTGTTTAATTAATTGAGCCTTTCATCTATGTATTTTGTTTATTTGTTTTACTTCTGTTAGCACATGTCTGCAGTACATAATGTTCCCATTCCACCGCAGGGGATTGGTACACGTAGCACACTTCATGTCCTGGATGGCTCTCTGGTGCTGCCATGGTGACAACTCACCAATCGTGTGTTCACAGCACACCTCCGCAGCACACCTTGGCTTCATTACCAACTGATGTAGCAGAAGTGATTTAGGTTCAAAGAAAAACATGTACAGTTATTGGGAAAAACAGGCTCAATCAAAGCCAGATTACAATGACTATAACATATAGCTAATTTTCGATGCTTAGGAGACGTCATACAACAAAGATGAGGTGGCAGCTTTCAGAAACCCAAGACCACATCCAAATGTCAAAACAAGATAAAATGAGTGCCATATGGTACAAATATGGATAGTTAGTTGTCATGTTTGATCAGCAAAACAGAGCTTTCTCTAGGAGGGAACCCACAAGGATGTGCCACTATATTATTGGGAAGAAATATAATGATTATGTAGATTTTCTCATCTTTAGGCATTGTAGTAGCATCTCATATTAAGATTCAATTAAACCCTGCTATTTATGAGAGTTCTTGATTCCTTTGGTTTTATATATGCAGTGATTCTCTGAAACTTCAAAGCAACAAGTAAAACCTGGCCTGAACACACTTTGCTAATTTATGTAACATAATATTGGCTAAGAATTTTGAGTAAGGAATTGATAAGCTCCTCTGGATGTCTTAAGTGAGTTTTATCTTTTAAGGCAACCTTCAGTCTGAATTCAATATTCTTTGGACAAAAGATTGAACAGCTAATTAGATATCTTTAAAAAGACACGTGTACGCCTTTCCAAATGCCTACTTTACTCGATGACACCTCCGCATAACACCATATTTTGTGCTATTAGATGCATATGGAAAAACTGGGGAACAACTCCTAAGGCTGGTCCTTTCAGGAACACAATGCAAAATGCTGGTGAAAGTAAAACAAAATCGAGACTGTTTCATGATGGCTTTAATGCTTAATTCAAGCAACAAGACCTATGTGTACAAATTCTTATGTAAGAAAATAAAGATTTCTATCAAAACATATCTCTTAACTAATGAGCCTAGGGAACCACCATACGCTGCATGCCATGGGGAAAAAAGTGACAATCACATCATTACATTAAATATGCATTAAATATCCATGAATATAATTGAAGGCCAGCTTGCACCCTTCTATGAGCCTGACAATTTTTCCCTAATCTTTCTTACTTGTGCTGTATATATTAGGTATTTGTGGAGATTTAGTGCAGATTCAGCTGTTCAAAAGTGTGCTTTTTAATTTTAATGAAATGAATTTTGCAGGTGGTATTTGTAATGACTAAAGATTAAATGAATTGTAAACCAATGCTATCATGTTAGCTAGAAAAAAATGCTAAATGCTAAATATTGGTGTATATATTTTATGTTACAAAATGTAATCTGTATGAACTCACTTGTAAATTACTACTACTTTAAGTGGATCTTTCTATACAGTATTGAAATTTCAATGTTGGATTTACAGTTAATAGTAAAATGAAAATTATAGTAATTATATGCATATTATATGCTTATTTAATCTGTAGCTCTGGATCATTTTATATACACCATTTTTTCTCATATTTTCATGGTGCTTTGAATCTAAAATCTTTCTATAAAGAACTACTGTCAAGAGCTACATAGCATTATGTTTTACAGTGATCAGCAGTATATAAAATGATAGTTGTCTAATACAATTATATTACCTAATAACCTTAAAGATGTCTTTGCTTGGATAACAATTGTCAGGGATGTTTGAATAGCGAGAACATTACTCAAAGGCACAATTCTCAGAACATGTCACTTGTCTTTAAACAAAGCATGACTATATATATATATATATATATACTTCGTGAACATGATATTGATTAACTTTTTAAAAACAATACATGAGGACACTTAGAAGTCATCATCTGTACTATATTGTTTCAAAACACTAACATTCACTAAGAAGCAAATAAAGATTAACTATTTATGTTGGTCATTTATTTCAAACATAGCTTTTGATTGCTTTTAAAATGCATTTTGCCACGTGTTATTAAACTATCATTCCACAGTAACATTTCTAAAATTGTAAATCCAAGAAAAGGTTATGTAAAAATAGCCTATACACATAGTGTACATTTTCCAGTCTACTGCAAAAGTTTAGAGGAGCTCACCTTTGGTGGATGTCTCTCTTACCTGTTTGTGAGCATGGTCATATGAATTAATGTGGTTGTCAAATTCTTGGTGCTTATAGTACTGCTTGTCACAGAGTTCACAGTAAAAATTAGCCTTCAGATCTTCCAGAGCTTTTGCAATGGTATTCTCCTTTTCAGCATAGTCCTGAAAAATAAATTAGAAGGACTCAATTAGCTCTCCTGAGCTTACTTTGTTTTGACAGTTGTCAACTTCAGTATAATTAGAAATTCAATATAACAAAGAGAAAAATAAAGCAAATATCAGAAACTAAATTAGAACCAAAATTAAGAGTTAAGGATAGAAAATCAAAGATTAACAGGTAGAACCAAAGAAAATAGAAAGAACAGCAGAAATATGAAGAAGAACAGCAAGTTATAGGAGTTTTGTGTTGATCAAGTTTCTCTTCTATGGTAGTACAAGAAAGAAAATAGTATGCTTTTGATGAGTCAAGTGTATTTCTGGCAATAGCTTAGTCAATATAACTTTTCTATTTTGAATATCTAAATGATGTATTGCTTCAAGATCTCCATACTGGTGTGCCTATATTCAATTTGGTATTTTGTTTGTTTGTCTAAATACTATAGTAACTTAGTACTCTTCCCAAAGAGATATCACTTGACTAATATTTTTATCTTGGTTGATGTAAATTTATATGGAATTTTTTGGTACAGAGAATTGAACTCAGGTTCTCACACTTGTCAGGCAGGCGCTGTGCTGTGACTACATATCTGGCCCTACATTGAAACTTAAAACACCATTTAATCTTTGAAAATAAAGTAATTTTCTGTAAGTCAGTTATTTTATCTACTCAAAGTGAAAACAATTAAAATATATTGACGATGCGTTCATAATACGTTCAGTGAATAAAGTTGGCTATGCTACTATATCTCTGAGAAAACAAAATTTATGGTCAACTATCATTAAGTTTTGTTTAAAGAACACAAAGTAGAAAAAAATTGGCTGTGCCTTCCAATTTCCATGTTTAATAGTAATTGGTGTTTCATATCTGCTTGAACATTAATGTTGACAGACATTAATCAATGTTAGGTGTTGAAATATTGGTTTTTCTTTCCCTAAAGTACTACTGTGAAAAATATCTACATTTCACTCCTGACTAGAGACTATATTTCTAAATTAAAAGCTTTCTTTTATGTGACTTCTGTGCAATTCAAAATAACCATATACATTTTTTTGTGCTGGGCTCGAACTCAGGACCTCAGAGTTGCCAGGTGCTTATGCTGCTGAGCTATCTCCCTGGTCCTTCATGTGCTTCTCTAAGAGATATTCTTAGAGGCTGGACATGAGATGATGTCATCTTAGAGCTGATGTCTGTTGTCTTCTTTAAATGTAGGCTGGAAACCCCTCATAGTTTACTTAAACTGTTTCTATGAAATCTAAAATGGGTCACTACTAATTTAATGAATAATTAATATACTCCTTAGTTTGTTGCACATAGAACACATATATTTCCCCATGATATAAGTATATGTCTTATAATAATCTACCATTTGTCATAATCAATGAATATACAGAACATTTTATCATTTAACCAAATGACAGCAGTGATCCATTGTCAGGGTTGATTAGCTATATCAACCTCACAGGAAGAAGCACTGAATTGTAAAATAATTTAAATTGATTGTATATGATTTCACTGGTTTCAGTAATTAGCTTACCATTTCTTAACAGATTTGTGAACTATTCACAATTATTCTACTTGATTACTTCCAATATGTTTTCAAAAGGTAGTTTAAATAAATGGCTATGATTCATATAAATCTAAGCTCCTTACTGAATTTTTATGCAGTCTTTAAGATCATGCTGTCTGTGCTAGTCCATTAAAATGAAACAAAAATTACTTAATATGATTTCACAGCTAAAGTGTGTGAAGCAGAGATAGTATTCCAGTAAACATAAAAGTTGCATCGTAGTGACAACAGTTTTGGTTCAAAGATGAATTTGCTCTCAGAGAAATGCTTAAGTAACAAACTTGCTGATTCTTTCCATGAATTGTAATTATAGTAAAGTTTACTTCTCTAAATGTATGATTATTTCTCATAATATTTTAACTGTTCTTATTCCTAACACTGGTATGCCACTAGTGGAATACCACTGGTAGCAATAATTATTGTATTATGACAACAATATTATAATACTACTGGTAGAATATGAAGCACAACTTGGTAGCAATAATTATTTTTTACCAAGTCTGTGTAGAAATGAAGAGCAATTCTGAATGGAATACATTAATATTTATGGCAGATTGCTTTCTTCACAAATATTAGATTTGATTTGAATATAAAAAATTTCAAATAATAGCCATAGGTAACATTTATTTAGTACTTATTTAGCCTCAGAGACAGTAAGGGATTAAAAAAATAAAACCAATTTATATTGTATACAGGTACAAATTCCCTATGATGACTGTGAACATTATGAGTATCTGAAATGTACCAATAAAATTAAATACAAAACAATTTCCTCAATTTGCATGTAAGGATATTAAAATGTAGAAATATTAAATATCCAGCTTCAAGTTATTTAATAATGGGGAAATATGCAACCAGTATTGGAACCCAAATAATCTGGTGCACACCATTTAATTATTTTTAAACTCTTAAGCTTTAGCAAACAATATCATAATCTCTAAGTTTTCATCATTCCATTAACTACACAATATCAATCCTGTTTTATTTATTCTCATCCACTTTTTTATGTATTTAGTAGAGGATCTACAGGGCCTCACTACACAGATTAGACTCACAGTGATCCTCTTGTTTTAAGCTTTCTAAACTCTGGGGCCCCACACCCATTTTACCCCAGGGGTGGGGCTGGCTGGGCATGGAGATCGAACCCTGGTCTGTGTGTCTGCCTAAGCAGGTGCTTTACTCCACTGAGCTATCTGGCCAGCCCTCATCCAGTCTTATACCACTGCCTTAAACCCATAATTTTATTTCAACTTGTACTTATGCATTTATTTGATGCAGGATCTGCTACACAGTTCAGACTTGTACTGATCCTTCTGGCTCAGCCTCCCCAGCACTGGAACTGCAGGCATGTGCCACCACACCCAGTCTTGGTGGCCAGCATGATGTTTCTGGGATTCCAGGGCCAGCACAGCATGTGGTACTGGGGATCAAACCTGGGTCCTTTTGCTTGCCAGGTAGGCATGTAGACCCCCGAGCTATCTTCCTACTCTAGCCCCAGAAAATTTTCAAGACAATTCAGAATTTCTAGTATTTTATATTTAAATATTTACATTATGTATTTTCACTGTAAGGAATGAAAAAAAAAACACATAATCACAAAGCTATTATAAGGCCTAAATAATCAAATAAAAACTAAATGAATCACATGGAATCCCTCACTATCATTAAATATTCAGTCAATGTTTTCAAACAGTTCTAATCAGTTAATATTTTTAAATAGGTCTGTACAAAAAAGATTCAAAGGGCTCACATATTGCCACTATCTGATGTTTTTTCAGGGTCATTTTCTTATTCTACAAGTTATTTTTCTTTAGTTTACAAGTTTTCTTCTTTTTCTTTTAGTCCTTTTCCTTCTAAATTATGGATGATATTGAAATAGAGACTGGGATTATAAAGCTAATTAATACATATTTGACATAGTCATCCCCCTGCAGAAGGTAAGAAATATACTTGAATAAAACAGAAATGGAACATAGTTGTTCATATGCATTCGACCTCAAAAATTCTCCTTATCTCAGAAAAATTCTCTGTGTTCACCTATGAACACAACTTTTTCAGTGTCCTCTTAATGTGATGGTAGAAAGCAAAGAAGAAGAAAGGAACCAATTTCTTGTCGCTGCTCAGGTAATCCAAACCCATTTATTTCACACACATAGTAAAAGATCACTCCTTGTAGTCAGGAAGTCAATATTCCTATAAGTCTAAGGTCATGATGTCAAAATTGTTTTGGTTTGCAATACTGACAACAAGGAAATACAATAAGCTTTGAAGATCAGCCAATAGGAATAGAGATGGTAGTGGTCTATCTGCGGCCACAAGGTCAACCCACCCACACTATAGAAAATATAAATAGTGTAAAAATAAAGCCCTGAGGAGAGAAAACTTTCTTTTTCAAAATGATGCATCTCATGGTGGCTTCATTATAAAATATAACATCAACTAGTATTCAGCCTGTCTTTTCTCTGCCTCTGTCAAAGGGTATTTATAACAGAAAGTTGAGCAACACTGCTGGATGGGTCTCCGCTAGTGCAGAGGAGATTCCATCCCATTACTCCTGGTGCTCTAGATCTCTTGGCAGAGATAGCCTTGGCAAAAATCATAAAGTCGTAAAGAACTCCTTTTGGTTTGAAAGTGATAATAGAATAAAAGTGGGCTGGCGAGATAGCTCAGGGGACTAAGTGCCTGCTTAGGTAAGCGCAGGGATCAGAGTTCAATCCCCTGGATCATATGTTGCACTGAGCTGGACACCAAGACCAGGCATGTGGCACATGCCTGTAATCCCAGCTCTGAAAACAGGAGGATCACTATAAATCTGAGCTTCAGATTGAGATCTTTTACCAAATACATTAAAAAAATAAAAGTGAGATGACGTCGGGGAGATGGTATAACAGAGCTCTCCAGTTCTCCTCCCCACACCAAAATGCTTAATGACACAGCACCTTCCTGGCTCTGAGCTCCTTTTCCAGTATAAAAACAAAAATTGTCAATTTGAACAAATCTCCATATGAAACAATATCCTCGCAAGAACTCAGGAAACCAGGTGAAAGGTTACAGAACACAGGTGTAATACAGAAATAAGAAATATTGTATTGATGAGTATAAAAAGAAGTTTCCCATTAGTTGGATCACTTCTCCATAAATTCCACATAAAAAAGAATGAAGAAAAATATTTTCTTCTGGAAGATGTGAGTATTAATGCACTCTCAAAACTCAACATCAGGCCAGCCAGCCCAAGTAAAACCAAGTACTGGTATGCTCCCCATATCCTCAGACTCTAGAGCACTACTCAGAAACACAGCTTAGGGTCCCTGGTTCAAGGTCCCAGGTTCAATAGGGTCCATTTCTAAAATTGTCCCAGATCTCAAGCTCTGCACCACCCCCAGTGCCAGGCAAAGTGCAGTGGCTGTACCATTTAATATCACTTTGTACTAACCCAGTCCCTAATGAATGACAGAATAGGCCCACACCCAGGTTAAGCTGCCACCTGCAGACCCAATCTCCAGTTCAGCCACTGTAGAAAAAGGATTCAGACCTATTCAGTACCCATGTGGCCCTAGGCTTCATTTACACCCCAGCAAAAAGCTGGCACCACTGATTTCAAACAATGAAGGAAATTGCTTGTTCTGTTTCCCACACTGCTGAGACCAGGTCGGATCCCTTATTACCGACTTGTGGGTCAACCTCTGAAGCATGATGCTACAGAAGTCCCAGAATCTAGTCCTGTCCAGTGCACTCCAGCTCTGGAGGCTTCCTATGGATGCAGACCCCTCAGAAACACTTTATGACCAGGTTTACAGCATAGTCCTGTGGACCAAGCTCCTAGGCCAGCCTTTAGAGACCTTCATTGGGCCAATGCCAATGTGAAGACCTTCTAGGCTACCACTACTGGATGTTGGTTGTAAATCGCTCCCTACTGCCCCACGCTCTAGAACATCAAAGCTCCAGCCTGCTCCAGCAGAGCAGGATCCAGGCTCAGGCCAGCAAAGCTTAGTGATAGAGTAGATACTGGGGACCCAGAATTCAGGTCATCTCCATAGGCTTAGGAATCAGGGAAGCATATTTTATAATCTTCATGAAATATTAATTAGTGATGTCCTACTGATTTATGGCTATTAAATGATACTTTGATAGAAGCAAAAGACTCCATGACACTGTTACACAGGAGGTGGCTACAGATAAGCCTTTAAAAAGAAGGAAACTTTGTCATTTGTGGCAAAGTATGTGAATTAGGACACTATGTTAAGTGAAATAAATTAGGCCTCCAAAAACAAATAGTATATTATGTCACTTCTACATAGAATCTCAAAAATTTTAACATAGATAACCAGAGGACAAAGGTAGTTTCCAGGACAAAGGGTTATGTGGGCTGAAAAGATGTTGACAAAACTACAAAATTTTCAAAAGATCTATGGTATAACATGTTGATTGTGGTTAGTATTAGTATATTGTATTCTTTAAAGCTGCCTAGAGACTAAATTTTAAGTGTATTCCACACACAAAAAAATGAAAAGTATATGAGGTGAGGTATGTAGGAACTCAAAAAGGAAAAGTTGGGACCACTTATAGTAAGATAAATGTTCCTTAAAACATTACATGAAATAAATAAGACACACTAATATATATATATATATATATGACTCCATTGGGACCTGATTCTCCCAGCCCCCAACCTGCCTGTCCACAGAGGCACTAGTTTGTTCAGGCAACTCAGCTTACTCCTGAAGCTGTCACTGGCAAGCACAAGATGTCATAAAGAAAACAAGAAAGGACAAGGAGTTTTGCAGGTACTGAGATATTTGGGGTCATCTGGAGGCCCCCGAAAATTTACACCAGGCACTTCAAGGGCTTTCCCCACTGAGGGACAAGACAGCCAGAGGCCTTTGGCCACAGATACTTATTAAACCTTCCTGCACAGTGTCCTTGCCTTTTTTTCAAGCCCTATAGAAGTGGCCCACTTCACTTTGATCCTTACAGAAGATATTTTACTTTCTGTCTAGCTGCACTCAGGCACAATAAATTCCACACCATGTGGCCTTCACGCAAGCCGGATGGTCTCTGCCGGGCTTCCCATGCTGTGTCTTCAATGTATATACTAACGTCGTAGCATTTCATAATGTATACATATTTGAAAACAAAATGTTGTACTTAAAGAAGTAAAGTTTTTATTTATCCATTAAAATAATTTCAAAAATGAAATTATGTATAAAGACAAACAGGAGAGTAGCAGCACCACATACACAATATTATCAAAGTGATTTGGGGTTTATAGTATGAAATAATTGGAACAACAACTTTTATTATTTTATTTTATCTTATTTTATTTTTGTATTTTTAAGGAAGGGTCTACAGGGTGCTCAGAGTCTCACTACTAGACAGGACTCATAGTGATCCGCCTGTTTACAGCCTCCCAAGAGCTGGGGTTACAGGCGCGCGCCACCACGTCCAGTCTCAAGCACTGTCTCAGCGTGCCCTGGGGGCGAGGCTGGCACTGCAAGCTGGGGGATTGAACCCCAGACCCCTGCACCTGCTATCAGGCACTTTAATCTGCTGAGCTATTTGGCCAGTCCTGAACAATAACTTTTAAAGCTAACAGCAAATTTGGCTATGTAAAAATTATCATTGACAGGGGGCCTGGCCCTAGCTCAGGCCTTTAAGTGGCTGCTTCCACAAAGCTGTCAGCCTCAGGTTGCTGGAGTTCGAACCTCACAACTCTCCCGCTGGCCAAAAGTGCCCTGAAGGCGTTCAAGGAACAACAAAAAAAAATTATCATTGACAAATAAGAGTTTTGATTAAATACTACATTCCAGTATTCGTGCTGGAAATAGTATATTTAAAGTAGTTAAATACAAAGATACAAACAGCAGAACAAGCATTGTTAATATAGGATTATTTTAAATGTGGAAAGGAAACATTTCTATATAATTTATGTAACATTTCTATATAATACTGAGAAAAGCTCATTTTTCACTCTCACTGCTCCACCAAACGTGAAAGCGTTCTTCTGATTTGTATACAGGATAGATTATAGTATAGGCTCAAGGAAGAGAAGCGAAAAATGGTAAATTCAGTAAGCTTTCACTGCGAAAAGTTAATCAAGAAAGAGATAACCAAAATATTCTCTTTTGCAAGAATATCCAGCCAGAGACACTTCATTTGAAAATCCTCAGTCTGTACTTTCTGCACAACAGCACGCATTTTCTGGCCTAGATCTCTTGTTCATTACTCAAGCGATTGACGCTGAGATAGTTTCGAGCAATTTCTAATGCTGCTACCTGCCTGCATTTCTCCCACCATACTTGGAAGCATCTTATTCTGTGCCTGGCCAGTGATTTCACTCACAGCACACCTCTTACACTCTCAGCTGTCCAACCCAGAAGTCCTTAGAAGCTAATGTCCCAAGTCCACCTCTGACCACGAGGGAAGCTGAGACCTCAAGCATAAATTATTTTCCTTCCCAGACAGTCCATTCTACAAAACACTTCAAAGATATACAGATGGAACTGCAAGTCAGTCGTAATAGTGATGGGCAGTGTAACAAATTTTCAGTTTTCCTTCCTTATCTGTCTTGCTTTTTTAGAACTGTATTTTTGTTCCTGTAGTCACTTCTCAAAGAAATTGCCTGCATGGAAGGCTTTTTACTGGCCTTAAGTTTCAAGGAAAACTGAAATAAGAGGGTCAGCTTGCAGTTTTTTCAGTGAATATCTTGAGAACAAGCTACATCTTCTTGAAAATTTAAGATATCATTTCTCAAGTTGAACTCACCCATCACTCTTCATCACTACCAGAATAAGTATCTGGTACTTAAATGGCTTATGGGTCTTGCACTACCTGCTTCCTGACGACAATGTTGACATTCTCCTACTTTTAAGCAACCTACTGCTTCTGAAGTGTACGTGATTACATATCTATTTTGCCACTTAGACTTGTTGTTTATTATTAGAATGTTCTTATATCAAATGTTAGAATGCAACTTCTGTTCACTACTTGCAGCCTTCTTGCTAAAATGTAATTTAATCTCTGATGACTTTTCTTTCATTTAGAAGAGAGGCTTTTTTATTTTTTATTCTTTGCCTTTTCTTTTATCTTTCCATTTCCATATCTTTTATTCTTTTCATAAAGAAGAGAATATTTATTCAGGAAGGAAACAGTGACAGGAAAACATTCGATTACTGGAAGCTTAAAGCTGTATTAACACTAAAGAGACACAGTGTAAAAAATAAGGCACACGGAAAAGTGACGGTCATACTGTAATGTAATCAGAAATGTATATCTAGTCTTTGTCCCTCTTTTTTTTGAGCAAAGTCTTTAAATCCTTATAATGTCCAGAATGATAAGAATGCCTTTTTAGTGTGCCCGGACATCAATTAATGGTTGAGTATCACCAGATACCTTCAGGTTTAGGGGTTATCTCTGGAAAAAAACTAAGGTATGGATTGAGGGTTTCAACTTACAGTCCCAACCCCCAAGCTTTAAATAGGAGTGAAGAGTACAGAATGAGCCAATCGTCAGTGTCTGCAGAATTAATCATATTCATGTGCATGTGGCAAAGCCTCTCTAAGCCTCTGGCCTATGTTAGCCAGAGAGCTGCTGGACCCACAAGCCCATCGCGGTGCTGAGGGTGGTTTCCCACAGAGGCCAAGGATGCCCTGGGCCCTTTCTGTTGTCCCATCAAATGCATCTCTAACATCTGGCTGTTCCTGGGTTATATTCTTATGTGAAAAAATAATTGCAACTATTATTCTGAGTTTTGTGAGCCATGCTAGCAAGTTATCAAACCCAAGAACTTGTAAACCCAGAAATTTAAATTGTATGTTAGAAGTACAGGTCGCTTGAATGTGAAATTATCTTGGTAGGTGCAGACAGCTTTGCGGAATTATACTTACTCCTTCAGGATTTTACAAGTGAGACAATATAATGTTTACACATGTGGGTATGATTTATTTCACTTGTAAGTATGGTGTCTAGTTGCATCCATTTACCTATAAAGCCTTGAGTTGATCTTTTTGAATAGCTGAATAATACTCCATTGTATAAGCATACAGAATCTTTTCCATCCATTCCTCAGTTTATGAGCATTTGGAACATTTACAAAAATTAGCTATAATAATTTTAAATTAAATTTACATCCATGTATCTGATAATCTGAACAGCTACTTTGAATAACAATATACAATGTAACAACCATTGTTAATTTCCTATCATCATGTCTTAAAATTCTGTGTCACTTTAATTTTTTTAATTTTTAAATTATCTTTAAAGATAAGAAGCAGGCATACTATATAAAATTGTAGGATGCCCAGTTGCTACTCAAAAAACTGGAATGTACAGGCTGGGAATATAGCTCAGTGGTCTTAGTGTCAATCCCTGGTGCCACATGCTGTGTTGGCCCCAGAACCCAAGGAGTACCCTGCTGGCTGCAGAAACCAGATGTTGTGGTGTACCTGTGTAATTCCAGTTCTGGGGAGGCTGAGACAGGAGGATCACTGCAAGTCTGAGCTGTGTAGTGAGATCTTATACCAAATAAATAAATAAATAAATAAAAAATAATAAATATAGGAGTAATTCGTGGAATGTAAGTTGGCATGAGGAAGAATCCATATATTCGAAATCCAAACATGTCATAATATGCCCCAGGAGTACTGAAGTTAGCATTTATCTGGTCTGAATGTTTCTCAAGTTGGGAAAAGATCAACAATTTCTAGCGATGGAAGGCTCTTCTATTGTCTCAACATAAATATCACTTTGCCCTGAAGGGCATGTTCTGTTATCTAAAAGGCTAAAGGAAAAACTTCAAGATTCTTAGAAAGGACAGCATGATTTGGTTTGGAAAGTCATAATTGTATCAGAAAGCATAAATAAATAGAATTGAATTACACTGAAGTGCGACTTTAAATATAAGCTTTAAAAAAAAAAAAGATTTCACAAAAAGGCAAACTTGGCTTACACCATCATCAGAGGGAAAGGCAGAGGCTGGGCACTAAAAAGACTGTACACTGAGCCTCATGTCTCCATAGAAAACTCTAGTGACCTCAGTTAAGTGTGAGCCAGCAGTAGGGTAGAAGGACACCGTAGTGAGAATAGCACATTTGTGAAAATTTGAGCAAGTGAAGTTGTTTTTCAAACACGATATCTTTTTTGAATTAGCTTCAAAGCAACAGGCTGAATTTACGATGTTTGACTATTTGTCTTCTGTGATTTCTTTGGTTGGTAAAAGCAGTTGGACAAATAGCATAATTCCTAACCTTGGAATATTTTCATGTAAGAGGAGGATTAGCTTTTATGCCTCTGCTGTCAAAAGTACAGCATTGCCCTGCCCTTCTGACTATGCTCATCAGATCTGAGTGAATTTTCATCTTTGATCCTTGGAAGACTATGCTATGACTAGTACTGATTGAACTCTCTGGTTAATTTATAGCACTAACTAGTACAACTATTTAGTATGAATGTACTGAACAGAAGAACAATGTAGTCGCAGACCAAATCAGACCTTCCCTCTCCCTTCATGTTTGGACTGATTCTTTTTTAAGATTTAGAGAAAACTTAGCATCACCTGACAGTCTCTGCGCACAAGCATGCTGGAGGTATTCTCTTTTTTCGAGGCAATAAAGAAAAATTATATGAAATTTTCTGAAGCTGAGTACTGGATGTGATGGGCTACATTTCGAGCTAATAGAATTCCCAAGGTAAAGATTCTCCATACAGAGATGCTACACAGTCCCATTATAGAATATTAACCTCAGTGATTTAGGGCACTTGTTTCATTTTAGCGAGCTCTTAAATGTACAGGTGTAGTCATCTTCTCTGAAAGCTAGAAGAAAGGCCTGCAAGGAAGCAGTGAATACTTGTTACTTTTTCAATAGCAGCAGCAGTAGAGAGTAAAATAGGCCAGTGTCTGTAGTAAATTGTCTCACTGTTGGTCCTAATTTGAGTTCTCTCAGAAATAGAGGCTGAGACAATGAGTATAAGTGATTTATTTTGGGATCTCAGGAAACACTGGTAAGAGAGCCTGCAAAGTGAGTGAGAAGAGGAAGCCAACAAGGCCTCTTATTCCCAATCTTGCAAGGGCCTATTTTGAAAGTCTTCACTCTTATATTAAATAAAGGAAAGCCATCAAAATGAAAAGGCCTGTCTTTGTCATGAACTTATCAGACAACAGGGATCACAAGGTACGTGGCAGACCACTTGGATGGCTGTCCTTGAAGAAGAGCATTTGGCCTTACGATCATGTATTGATACATACAGAGCTGGCTAGGACAAATTTCTATCCCTTCAAATGGCTTTAAGCAATGCAAATAGGTCTTGCCAAGGTGCTCATGTCTTTAAAGCAATTTCCAGGTTGGTGATGGCCTGCCTACCGCTTCCAAGTAGAATATGTGATCTAGGCCAAGAGATGCCATGCTGTCAGCTGAATGAGACTTGAGAAAGGAGGAATTGACTTCTGAGGGCATGAATTACATCCCACAACACAAGATACTGCCCCACTCCTTTGTATTCAGATTACTCTCTCTTCGTATCTCCCTGCTCCTCTTTCCCTCTCTATCTGTGTATTGCTCTCAGGCCTGCCATGTAGCCCAGCTCACAGCACTAATGAATTTCACACCTTTCTCTCAGTCACTCAGCCAAGAGCAGCTCCCCTCTTCAATAATTAATAAAACTGGGTTCAGACCTGGGTGAAAGATTTATTTCTGAATATCCATCATCCTAGCTGGACTTCAGATACACTTTAGTGTCTTTATTCCTGCCATGCATTGCACTGGATGTGGTAGATTGGAATGAACTTCATAGAATTCCAAAAGTTTTCTATGGGATTACAAATGTGGCCTTTTGACCATGAAAAGGTACAAAAGGACTTTCTGAAAAACAAAACACCACTCCAACACTGGAAAGCAAAGCACATTTAGAAGTGCCCATTGTGATTGAAAAATACAGCAAATGTTTAAATTTTAAAAATTACATGAAGAGGCACATTGCCCTTATTCTCCCTGAACATATTTTTCTTTCTTCAAAAACACTTATCTATTGTTCTTGTCACTTTGAGAAGAAGTTCTGGTGGTTCTATGATGAATGTCATCAGATATGGTGTCACGGATGATGACTCAGTGTCATAAAACAATTCAAAACAGTTATCCATCATGATAATTTTGACCTTGTGGATGAACCAGAGGTCTCATGGCACAAGATCAAATAAATAAAGTGGATGAGGATGCACTGCAATGTTTAGTGAACTTGTCTTTCTGTTGGACAACCCTCAGAAACAGAAAAATGAGTTCCAAATCTGCTTCAGAAAATGGCAAAATGATGAGGGGCTTGGGAGAATGCTGTGAGGAGGATCAGCAGGAACATGCCTTTGATTGCTATACATTTTTTAATGTAAACATTTCCAGTATACTTGTATCACTTCTGTACAGACACTTAGATCTGTTTTTGGGTAAGAAGTTGCCTCTACCCAAGTCAGGTAGAGGCTTTTATGTGTTAACTTGGACAGAGCTCTATAGGCACACATTTCGGTAGGCCCACAAACTCTTGATACCTGTAATCTTCAAGGGACCACAAACATGTTTTTGACTTTCGTGGCACTTCATGTCATAAGCTCCATGATGTTTCCTGATAATGATGTAAGAATGGGGTTTTGTTGTCTTGACAGATAGATGGGAAGTTTAGCTAGTGTCGTGTGTGCCCATACCCCCTTTATTTTTATAACAAAGGCCTCCTTCCAAGGAGCAGGGCATTTCCTCAGTTCAATTTAAAGATCTCATCATAGCTAGGAGAAGGAATTCCTTTCCAGTTTAGGTGGCATAGGTTTTTTTTCTTATTTATGTGTTTGCTACAGAGTCTCATTACACAGCTTGGACTCGTAGTGATCCTCTTATTGGCAGCCTCCCTAGCACTGGGATTATAGGCATGTGCCGTAAACTTGGTTTCAGTGTCTGGCTAAGTGCACTCAGTGGTGGGGCCCACATGACATGTAGTGCTGGGGATCAAACCCCAGTCCCTGAGCTTGTCTAAGCAGATACTTAGTCCGTTGAGCTATCTTGCTGGCCCTGGTGTAGACCTTTTATCTACACTGGGATGGGAGCGATATTGCCAATAGGAGCCACTGCTTCAAAGAAATAGATTGAGATCCCTATAATAAAATAAGAAAAAAAAAGTAGGTACCTGGCAATGAGAAAGTAAGATATTTAGTTTTTCCACAGAAAAATAAGTTATTGTGACAGTTATGGTCCAGAGACACAAACATATTAAGGTATTGGAATTGAGTATTCATCAAATATTCTTAAATCCCCTCCCCCTGCACATCATACCAATCATTCTACCAACTTATTTGAAAAAAGAAAAACCTTAATTTTTTATGCCTATATCTTATAATCTGGGCAACTACTTTGAAAATAAAAATACACAATATATTAATTATTGTCAATCTCCTGTTATAATGTTTGAAATTCTGTATTACTGTTTTATTCTCTTTAAAATAAATTGAAAAAAATAAAAACATCTATGGTGCAACTGACAAAAAAAGAAAAGAAAAGAAAGAAAAAGCTGATGATATAGCTCAGTGGCACAAGTGCCTGCCTGGCAAGGAAAAGTTTCTGATTTTCATTACAGTGCTAGACAAACAAACAAACAAAACCTACCTCAGTAGACATATTACAGCTGATGAAATAGACAGTAAATCTGAAGTACTTTGATGGAATTTAATAAATGTAAATCACTGACACTCCATGAGAAAGGAAAGAAGTAAACAAGTGAGGTAGCAAGCAGAATAAAACACCCAGAAACTGTAGGAGAACCTCAAAAGTGTATTGTGTATTTATTCAGAATTCCAAAGCGAGAAGAGAGAACAGAAGAGAGGAAACTCATAGAGTAATAATGACCAGGGATTTTTCCAAAATTAGTGACAGACACAAAACTGCAAACTCAGGAAACGAAAGGAAAACCAAAAAATTTAAGAAGTAATACAACAAAAACCTAGCTAGACTTACGTTTATTATGTTATGTTATGTTATGTTATGTTATGTTATGTTATGTTATGTTATGTTATATTATGCTACACTACATTATTTTATATTATATTATACTGTATTAAACATTTTATTGAGAGGGGGTCTTGCTATGTAGCTCAGGCTGACCTTGAACTCACTATGTATTACAGGCCACTCTAGAACTCTTGGTGATCTTACTGTATCAGCCACAGGAGTGCTGAGATAATTGATGTGAACCCCCACATCTGGTTGTATATTATATTTAGATAGGATAAAATCTAAGAAAAAAATCTCAATTTTATATTTTAAGTTACTAAAATCAGAAAATATCACTTGCAGAGAGACAAAGAAAAAATAATAAATATTAGGAATATCAGAAGGAAGAGATTAGAGTGAAGTATTAGAAGTATTTAATGAAAAAATAGCCTATAATTATATATCCAGTGAAATTCTTTCTCAAATGTGAATCAGAAATAGGCTTTCTCATAAAAGTGTGTGTGTGTGTGTGTGTGTGTGTGTATATATATATATATATATATAGTGTATATATATACATATATATGTGTGTATGTGTGTATTCATTTCCAATGATCTCATCTGTATTTTTACAGAATGTATTTAAAAAGAAAATTACATAGAAAATGCACTGTAAAAAGAATAAATGAATATAAAGTGACCACAATTTATCCCAAAGGTTACTGTGTGTAAGACAATAATTTTAACAATTAATTGGATAATTACAGCGTATGATTTATGTAAAATGAATCACACTATGTCAGAGACAGGGAGAAGATTTAGGAATATGCTCTTGCAAGAAACCTGTATTAAATGTGAAATATTAGAATAGTGTGTGAAGGTAGACTTATAGTAGGAATAGTAGACAAGACAAACTCTAAATTAAATACTAAATAGTATTTAAAAGAAGTGTAACTAATACCTTTTGAAAAGTGATAAAATGAATTGCAATTCTTTAATTAAGTACTAGAGAAGTTAAAAACATGGAAGTGTGCACAAAACAATTAACAAATGTAATAAAAATGACATTACAAATATGCAGATATTATGCTAAGTATAACAAGAATTTTTACAGTGAATGATCTAATTAGACAACTTAATAGACAACGATGATCAAAATGCATAAAACTAAAAAAAAATGCTGCTTACAAGTAATCACTTAAAATGTAAACAATAAGAAAGGATGAAAATAAAAAGATGAAACCAATAATGAGTGTATATTCTGGGCAATTACTACAGAGGGCAAAAGAAATTATTGATGCAGAGAATGCTGGCGCCCTGTAGCAAACACAAACCCTAGATTTTGAACCCAAAGAAAAGGCAAGGTAGACACAGTAGATTTCGAAGCTTCCTTTACCGGTTGCTTGGTGACTCAGCTGATACCTGCATTTGGCTTTGTGCTTTTTACTTCTCAAGGATTCAGCAGACTCTGCAGTTTGGAGAGAGCTCTCAAGAAAGTAATGCAGGCCCAGAAGCTAGAAGTATGTGCATGAAAATGGCAATTTGAGGGGGATTGTAGGGTCCCAGCAGTACTTGCGCGATTAAGTCTATTGAAGTCAATTTCACAGAGAGGCAAAATTAGGACCTTCTTGAGATTCAACAATTCTGAGAATTCCTCATCAAAAATATATTTCCATTATATATACTTAGATCTATTTGCTATTGCTATGTCACCATACATTTGTTTCAGTTTCTCAGCCCTATAATTCCATGGTTTTGTTGTTTATTTTTTTTATTTTAGGAACGGATCTACAGGGTGTCCAGGGTCTCACTACTTGATCAGATTCGTAGTGATCTACCTGTTTACAGCCTCCCAAGAGCTGCGATTACAGGCGTGCACCACCACACCCAGTCTTAATTGCTGTCTCAGCGGGCCACGGAGGCGGGGCCAGGACCACAGCCTGGGGGATCATAACTCCGGCCCCTACACCTGCTTGCATGTGTTTAAATCTGCTGAGCTATTTGGCTGGCCCTCATGCTTTGACCTTTGTCATCACCTTAGGATGGTGCTATCTACAAAAGACATGACAAGACCACAGTTGTGAGGCGTCTAAACTAATGGCATCTAGAATGAGAGAGAATATAAAAATATTTTCTCAAAAATGCACATAGAGAATATAACCCTTGTTGCATGATGAAAAGGGTCACTTCACTTTTATTTTTATATTTTAAATTAATGTGTAATGCCTGCATTTATTTATAGATACTTATTTCAAATACCACATAGTGACATTTTAATGTGTATTGATCAGATCAGGATAACTAGCATTTCTACTTTATCATTTCTTTGGAGCCTTTGAGAGCTTTCCTTTTAGTTCCTTATAAAATGTGTGGTAGGTCACCATGATGTACAGTCACACCACACACATGTAGGACATGAACTGAGGCCACTTAGTCTGGAGAAATAAAAAGCACCCTATATATCATACTGTGCAGCAGAACCCTAAAGGCGTGCCTCCTGTGGACATGTTGGAATCTCTTACCCACTTCTCCTCTAGCTGCTCTCCTTGCCACCGCCGCGGGCTCCCAATAGTAACTTCTCCCCAGACACCAGATTAAGTGAAATGAGCTGGAAGCTACATGACACACACTACATGTTCTCTCTCTAATGGAGAAACTTGCAAAGTTGATCTGAATATAAACTGTTTCATTGATGTTAATATTCAATTTAATGTGCAATATTGAATTTAATATATAATATTGAATGATATTCATTCTGTGCAGCATTGATTCACCTTTGGTGGTCTGGAAATTTTATATGGACAGAATATGATTTAAAATACCTTGAAGACACAGTTTTCTCCACTGAGTCTTATAGGTTTCATAATTATATTTCTAAGTATCATTATACAATGTAATGCATTTTATAAAATAATCTTTCTCAATAATGGATTCTAAACTGGAATATAGATCTGTGCTTCTACATGGTGTTGAACCTTACTGATTGGTTCACTTTGTAACTAGGGTTAAAAAAGAAATTCACCAAAAAGAGATAAATATATCCCCTTTTGCAATCCTTAAAACATAGTTCTATATAGTGTAAAATTTAAGTCCATTGACTGAGCAATCAAAATCTTTATTTTCAGTGGCTTTTATGTTGATGATGCAAGAGACAGACAATTTCTATTCATTCTGGCATTTATATGTGTCAGGATGGTGCTATCTACAAAAGACATGACAAGACCACAGTTGGGAGGCAAATGCTGAGCTTCTAACTAATGAGCAATTCATTGAAAATTGAATAGATATCAACAGAAGAAGGAAGGGCACAGTGTACCTTATATTACTGAGAAAGAAATGCTCTAATAGAAAGAAAAACCACATATATATATGTGGGCTCAGTGGGCTGAGCAGCTACTGTTCAGAACAATTACTTACCAAAATGCATAATTATGATTGTTGAGCTGGTGAAGCTATATTTATTTATTTATTTAATGCATTTGGTACAGGGTCTCACTACACAGCTTGGACTTGTAGTGATCCTCCTGTTTTCAGCCTCACTAGCCACTGGGATTACAGGCGTAATGCCCGGTCTGGGTGGTTGGCTCAGTGCGCCTGGGGGAGGGGTCAGTGCAGCACATGGTGCCTGGGAGCAAACCCCAGTCCCTGTGTTTGCCTAAGCAGGCACTCAGTCCACTGAGCTACCTCACCAGCCCTGCCATATGGCTTTAAGGGAAAAAAAAGAAACGTGAAATTTACATTACTAGCCAAAATGTACAATGTAGGATAGAAAATGTGAGAAAGCATTAAAACTGGAACAGAGGACAGGAAAGCCCATATTTTCTGGGTGGGAAAAACAAACTTTAATAAAAAGCAGAGCGATGGCAGAGGTGAAGGTAAGGCACGAGGAGATAACAGGAGATTGGGACTAGAAAAATGAAGACAAAGGAGAACAGCTTCAGGTGAAATATGAGGACAATTTCTTTCCCAATGACGATACTGAGGAGATCACACAGCTGATGTTCTAGCTCATGTACAGTGACTTCCTTTGCAAGTGAACAACAGCACTGACACAAAACCTGCTTACTTCTGATAGTATCGCCTGTCAAATCATTGAAAGTTTTTCCTTTCATCTTTTCCTTTATGGTAAGACTTAAAATTCTCTAGAGTTACATACGTTATTTACTTATTAAAATTGAATCAAATGTCATTTAACTACAAGTTTTTCTTATAAGATAATTCTTACAAATCTCTAAATGATAGATATTTTAAGCACACTATAAGGTAGATTTAAAGTCCACAACTATTACCATATTATTATATAAAAGTAAAATTGAAAAGGAAAAATAAAATTCTTAAAATCAAAAGACCCTGAAGCTTACTTTTCCCATGCAACAAAGCTAGTCTCACCTTGGGAAGGAGCTGGCAGTCTCTGGTCCATGGGCTTGGAATTGTCCTTGCCCCAGTCAGCCAGCAAAAGTACCAGAGACACTTTTGGGTTAGATGTGAAATTGCATATTCTGTGAAGAGGAAAATCCAAGTGATTTCACAAATTTGTTAGAAGATATATTCTCAAAAACACGATCTATGGAAAGGGGTCATAAAAGCGCCTAGCATAAATGCTTATTGTTGATATGAGGCAAACACACATTTTGAATAAGAAAAGGATGAATTACAAATTAAATTGGGACCATGGTTCCACCAGTTCCCTTGCTTCAAAGTGAAATTGCCTTGCTGAGAACAAAATAAGGTAAAATAGCAGCCCTCAAAATGTTTAGCTTTATGCATTTTTATAAAACATTTGTCTCAAAAAGCAAGCAGGAGTCTGTAGGTATCAAATCACAGAGGACCCCCAGATGCC
Organism: Octodon degus; assembly: GCF_000260255.1. Classification (NCBI taxonomy): domain Eukaryota; kingdom Metazoa; phylum Chordata; class Mammalia; order Rodentia; family Octodontidae; genus Octodon; species Octodon degus. Next base: position 15,546,050 of record NW_004524601.1, read on the forward strand.
AAGAGAAGATCCTCTGGCATCCATAGTTTCCGTAATAAAAGAATGACTTATAGAACCTGCTGTCCCTCCCATCAGCTCCCGCAGGCTCTGCCCCTGTGGTTAATTGTGCTTTGTCTTGAACTCCAAATACGAGTGCTAGTCTGTGCATCAGATATGTTGTTAGCACAGCAGGGCAAGCCCATTTGGAAATAATCATCCATTTCAGATGTCCAAAAGAAAAGGGATGTTTCTGAAGAAAAATGTTTTAACTTGAAGACCTTACAACTTGTGTAGAGCAGACACAATGAGGTAGAGAAAGGCTTTGGCTTTCATGGATGGCCACAAAAGAACACTAAACTCAAAGGACTTCACCTGACCAGATATTCCTTCTGGTGAACATGATGAGTCTGTTCTATGAATGATGCAAGCATAACAAAGAAGGGAAGCCAACTGGCCCCAAGTCTAACGGCAGGTAACAGAGGAATCAAGTGTTACCTAGCACTGGCTGAATTACCTGCTAATGTTCTTTCATGCTTGACATTTTTCTCTATTAAGAGCAGCCGAATGTGACCTAACAGGATTAAAACAGCAAATATATTATGTTTCCAAAGGGACTAAAAATTTAAGATGACAATGTCATGTTAAATGTAAATTTTGCATCTGACAATACAAAACATCTAACTTTGTCTTAATTTAAATGTACTGTAACTAGTCAGCCAATAGAGTTTAGAAAGATGACATTTTAAGTATTAACATTTGCATAAGGTTATCCAAGTGGTACAAAAACTATACTAAGCCTAAGAAATAGATAAGTGATGGATTTTTTTCTGAGTTACTCTAAGTTGTTAAAATCTATTTATTTACAATATGAAGCATAGCAAATTTATTTCAAATAATGGAAACACTGTGGAAACTGAAGACATTTAGAAACTTAGCTCTCTATAAACTCTAATCAAGTTGTAATGAGAAAAATCATATTTAAAATGCGGCATTGTAATTCTTTTTAATGAATTATTTATGGAGAAAACACATCACTGGCTTTGGTATGGAGCAAGCCTGGGTATCTCCCATACATTTTCTTTCACTAGTTTTCCTACTAGACTCAGGCAAGAAACAAACAAACAAAAATTAATTTGCCTGAAGAGGTTGAGAGATTTCCTGTTTCTATGGTTTGTATGAAGAAAACATATAGGGTGAAAAAAAAACCTTGAAAGATAGGGCAGGAATTCCACCAAGAAGATTAGATGACAGGGTGCAAGGGTAAAACATAAGAGCAAAAATCAAGAGCCAATGGAATTTTAGGACATGAAATGGAAAATCCAACAGTGAATTTTCAATTGTTTACTTGGAGCACGATCTTGAAGCCTCTTCAACTTATGGTGAAATTCAGTCAGAGATAGGGTAGAGAAGTTGTTGTATGTTAGGATTAAAACCAGTAAGAAACTGTGGTGTATGTTACAATAAAACCAGCTCGCAGAAAAGGGGAACTATAGGACAGAAGCAAAAGGTCCGAGACAGCCGAGATGACAAAAGGCAAAGAAGGCAATGGCTGAGGGCAGCAAACGCTGTTTTGCTGAGGTGTATATGCCTCATGGAGTTCTGTCTGTGATTGGTTGCTCAGTTGCTTCCCATACGTAAAGGAGTCAGTAAAGGTTTTCGTTTGGTTGGGTCTTGGTAAACGGAGGAATTGTTGCTTGATATTCACAGATAGGAGATAACCCAGAGTTAGATACAGGATGGTTCCAATTTATAATAACAATTTCAATTTACATTGAAGTACTATATACTGAATACTAAAAGTGAAGGTTTTATTTTCGAGGAATTTATACAGAGAAATATGAAAAATGATTGAAACTTCAGTCTCATTGACTGTTACCCATAACAAAATTAATCTCAAAGAATAGGTACACAGGTTTCAATAAGCTTATCTAGAAAATTCATCCTAACATTTTTATTCATCATAAAGATTCTTATTAGAGTAGATTAGCAAGTTTACAGGCTGATTAGGGTATAGGCTCACAGTATGTTTAAATCCCACTTGAAAAGGCTGGTTATGATTCTTCTTTCTGATTTTTTTTTTCAAAATTTTATTGATAAACAGATAGCAATGAAACAGTTTCAAATTAAATCGGAAGTACAGATTCAACAAATAACACACTGCATATATTCTTCTTAGTGGTTAATTGCTGT
>NW_004524601.1:15549818-15556310 GCF_000260255.1 Octodon degus
AATTGTGCTGCTATAAACATAGGCACACATATATCCCTATGATATGATGTTTTCAGATCCTCTGGGAAAATTCCCAGTAGAGGAATAGCTGGATTAGAGAGGATTCCTTCTGATTTTTTTAAATCACTCAGATCTTGAAATTTTACAAAAAAAATTCACTGAGAATAGAAGAAATATAATTATTGGAAAATGGAAAAGATCATACATTCTACAATTTGCACAAAGTAAAATATCGATTTTAGGTATATTTTCCTACAGAATATTTATTTGTATGAAATATCCTAAGTTAGGTTAGAAAAACTCTTACTCAACAATATCATGAATTTACTACACAAGGCATTAGACACTTGCACATTTTTAAGAGTACATTCAATTCTGGACTCCACGAGTTTTTGTTCTGAGTGTCAAAATTATTCTGTGCTATGACCTTTTGTGAAAGATAGGTCAATCTGATTTTTATATTCTATGTTGTATTCTACAACTGTACTTCAGTCTTAAATTATATTACTGATATAGAAATATAAATTTTCAGCTATGGATTAATAGTTTACACCTGGGAATATGTTTTAAATTAAAATAGTATTTAAAAATCTGACAATATGGACTTAAATTGGGCGTCAGAATTCTAAAACTACTAGATGACTAAAAATTTCATTTTAAAGTGATAACTTTGTATCATAACACAATAAAATACCACAGCTATTAAATGCATGGCATACCCCTATTCCCTGACACACACAGATGTACTATGACTGCTTGTAAATTATATCCATCTATTCTAGCTGTACATGGTAATGTGTTTCTTGTGTTGTATATGTGCTGACAATTTAGGTTTGCTTTTTCTTTTAAAATACTAATTCAGTAAATATATTTAGCAAATATATGAAAATGCTAGTTTGAATAACAAAGTCATACATTTTCAATCAATTCTCTGAATACTGGGGAAGGTAATTATATTACTAATGTAATATTCTGCATAAAGTATTAAACATTTCTAAGCAATGTCTTACACGTTAAGAATTAAGAATACACTAGGTTGCATAGTGAGACCCTGTACTAAATACATTAATTTTTTTTTTAAAAAAATGCCTAGTTAATGCTGAGCTTCCTTCTCTCTTTCTCTTTTTTTAAAAAATTTTTTCGTTCTTTTTTTTTCCATAGACAGGGTCTACAGTGTCTATAGGGTCTCACTACATATATGAGACTCTTAGTGAGTCTCCTGTATTCAGCTTCCCAAGTGCTGGGATTACAAGTGTGCGCCACCACGCCTGATCTCACTCACTGCCTCAGTGCACCCCGTGGGCAGGGTCAACATGGCATGCTGGGGATTGAATCCAGCCACTGTGCTCTGCCTAAGTAGTAAGTAGGTGCTTTAGTCTGCTGAGCTATCAGACTGGCCCCTTGAACTTTCTGTTGATTTGATTTTTTTTTTTATTATTTTTTTTTTTTTTGGCAGAACCAGGGATTGAACTCAGGCCCTTGTGCTTGCAAGGCAAGGGCTTATTCTACTGACCTATCTCCCTGGCCCCTTGAACTTTCTAATCTAATAGATATCCCTTCCTTTAGTTTAGCTTTAATTGCTAATGTAGTATCTACAGGGTTTATGTGCATGATGGGAAAAGACATTTTTAGTATGACATACACAGAAAAAAAAATAAGTGCATCAAAGCTCATGGTTAATAAAAATGTGAACATGTATGTTTCTTATCATGCAATATCCTGCAATTTGATCAGACTTTATGGGAAGAAGAATAAATTGGAAAATTACAGAAGCTTTCCAAATATCTCTGGAAAAAAAATAACAATGGAAGCCTGGAGCGCTTACTACTTGTCAAGCTTCTGAGCACTTCTCACGTCTTGTGATTCTGCTGATGGCTTTATTGCATTGCACTTAATTTCATCATCATTTCACAGATGAGGAGCTGAGACGCAGACAGGTCAGCCAACCTCCCCGTGGTCAAACTGGCCATTGGTGGAGAATCTGGATTTGAATAAAAGCTCTCTAGTACCAGTGCTGTGTTACAGAGATCTGGCTCAGGATGATGCATTCTTACAACAAAAATCAAGCATAAAATGCTTCTACCACTTTGAAAATGTGCTCAATTAGCCTTCACTGGCAGCATTCTTCAAATGAAAAATAGTATTCAGCTAAAATTATTCAGAAGTGGATACCAAAGAAAAAATACAGAGCATATTTTTCTTCATATTATTTTCATTTTTCTCACTTACAGCATTTGACCATCCAGTACTTCCAATTACACTGCTCTTAGTGCATCCTCTCCTTCTACCTCTCTTTGCTCCTTGCACTTTTATTATAGTAGTATGTGTCTCGAGTCATTTCAATTTTCACTTTTTAAAATATGAAGACATCATAAGCCAGTAAAACCACTGCAAATCAATGTCTGAAAAACATACATGAGAATTTTACTTAATGAGAAAAGTAAGGTGAATCATGTTTCCAAAAGAGGGGCCAGCAAGATAGCTCAGCGAACTAAGCACCTGCTTATGCAAGTGCAGGGATTAGGGTTCAATCCCCAACACCACAGGCGGTGCCAGCCCCGCCCCCAGGAGTGCTGAGCCAGCCACCAAGACAGGACATGGTGGTGTATGCCTGTAATCCCAGCTGTGGGGAGCCTGAAAACAGGAGGATCACTATGAATCTGAGCTTTGTAGTGAGATCCTGTACCAAACAGAAAGAAAAAAGAAAGAAAAGTGCTTTTTATATGTAATATAATAATAATGGATATTCAAATACATCAAACTGAACCTAGAAAATATGTTCTCATTTAGGAGGTAAATTATGTGGCAATGTCTACTTTGTATTTTGTTTAACTACTATTTACCAAGCACTTTACTATCTTTCACACTTCCAAAGACAAAAAGAGTGTTCCTGGTATAAGGAACAAATTATTAGTGAGATTATTGCATAGAGGCTATAATTCAAGTCCGTAAATTCTATGCTAAATATTTCTCAGGGTTCAGTGCAGCACAGGGATTATACAGGGGCCTTCTGGAAAAGGGACAATGGAACTGGGCTCTGATGAATCAGTAGTAATTACCCAGTGAAAGCAATGTTGGAGCAGGTGTCTAGCAATAAAAGACGTGATGCACATGGTCACATAGGTTCAATCTAACCTCATAAAGTCAAGAACAAAAGCAGATCCATATTATTAAATTACTAGGCTGGGTATGTAAGAGATAAGATGGAAAAAGGTGTATGGGCATGATCACTATATGTACAGGTCTAAGGATCTTGTAGTTATTTAGCTTATTTTTATTGCTACAATTAAGAAGAGATATTGGAGAAAGGAAAGCTTGTTTAAAGGCTGTTAAGCTTGCTCAAGCAAGAGATTATGTGAATTTGATTATCACAAAACGTGTGTGTGTGTGTGTGTGTGTGTGTGTGTGGTGTTCATTTACAACATCAGCATTCATATTGACTTTAAGAAAGTAATTCTGTGACATTTAATTTTAAATAATCTACTGGAGATGAAACAAAGTAATCTATGCTAAGGGTTGCGCTTGAATGTTCTGCAGCATTAATACTACGCTTAGACCTGCTTGCACCAGGCAAGGGCATGAGAGCTCTACTCCACTTGCTGCTGTTCACTTTGGGACTTGGAGTCAGCATGCTGGCTGACAGTGACCCCAGTGTCTGCTTTCCCTGGACGTGTGCACAAGCAAGTCCCCCAGGTTTGGGAGCATGGACAGATTTAAGGACCAGGTGGCTGCCTCTGCTTAGGTAACAGGCAGGAGCCATGTAGAACAGATGGTCACTTGTCATGCAATGTCTTTCTTGGGCTCTGTTCTAATTTGAATGCTGACAGTCCCCTAACAGTCCAGGTGTTAAAGTTTTGCTTCTGATCTTGGTGCTACTAGAAAGCACTCAAGAAACCAAGAGGTAGAGCCCATTGGAAGCTTTAGGTCATGAATGTGCATCCTCTGAGTGATCACAGGTTTTTCTTTCTTTCTCTTTCACAACCTGTGTGCATGTGGTAAGAGATTTTCTCTTTCACACACTCCTACCTTGATTAACCACCTCACTACAGGCTCCAAGGCAACAGGTTCAATCAATCATGAAACCTCCAGTACCATGAATTAGAGGGGTCTTTTCTCTTAATAAACTGATCATCTCAAATACTTGTTACAGTGACGGAAACCTAGCTAGCACCATCTCTTTCCACAGGGGACATTTCGGTTTTACTAATCAGTGTCACTTTAATGAGTGCTACAATTTTTTAGCACAGTGCTAAGCATTTGATTTCATCCTTAAAACAGCCTTGTAAAATAAGTAACTTCAGCACTGATGTATCATTTTAGACTTAATGTATAGATTACAGAAAGAAGAACCTGACAAGTGGAATTTGTTTAATTTCCAAAGGTAAAAGGTGGCAAATCTAGGTTTAAATCTTCCCAGATGTGTTCTTCGACTTTCCCTTTCTACCCTAGAATTCCTTGGGGCTCCCTGCTACTTTATAGTCAACTGATCAAGTCTTAAGCTATCCCAGCCTCCAAAACTCTTTTTTTTTATTTTGAAGAGTGAAAAAAACCAATGAAAGCAATATAGAATTTTGAAACAAGATGATAGAAAATTAACAATGGTTATACTGCATATTGCTATCTTCAAAATAGTTGCTCAGATTACCAGATATATCCATGCAAAATGGAACTTAAAATGAACTAATAGAAATTAGTAGTACAATTATCTTAGCTTGGTAACCTCTCAGTCTTGCTTCTAATAGCAAGGAACTCAGATAAATGACCGAAGATGTAGAAAATGTTTGATATATTTATTGGCTATTTGTACTTGCTCATTTGAGAAGTGCTTGTCCATTTCAAATGCCCATTTTTAGATGGTGTCCTTAAGTTTAAGGGGGCTTCTAGGCTTCTGGTGTGTATGTGTTCTGTGAGGATTATTTGGTAAAGTTTTTCCTCATTCTGTGTGTTGTCTCTTAACTCTGTGGGTAGCTTCTTTTGCTATGAAAAGGCATTTTCTTTTGACATGCTCATGGTTGTTTATTCTTTTGTAATGTTTACTGTGTGATCTGGGTATTGTTCATAGTCTTTGCTCACATTTATGTCTTCAAGACTTTGACCTAGTCTATCTTCCAACAGATTGGGTGTTTCTGTTTTAATATTTAGGTCTTTGTTCACCTAACTCTATGGCTAGAATGTACCTATTTCTGACCATAGACTTTTATGCTAAATTGAGCTGAATAATCCTCACATATCTAGGATTGTGGCCAGAGATTCAAATGAAACCATTGACTTTTAAGGCTAAATTGAATTGAATAATCCTCACATATCTAGGATTGTGGCCAGAGATTCAAATGAAACCATTGACTTTTAAGGCTAAATTGAATTGAATAATCCTCACATATCTAGGATTGTACCAGGGATTCAAAATATATACATCTAGGGTGTCATAGAAGAATGCAAAAGCAATGAATATTTGGATGGTCTCTGAATGAAAATGGCCTAATAGTTGAAATACCAAAATATGGATGAGCACCTGAATATTAATTCTAATGCATAATTTATAAGTACTGTCTTTTGAAATACTGATGAGATTTTAGGAACAGAGCAGTATAACGCATGTACCAGGTGCACAATAAGTGTCTGTTGAATAAATACTTGCAAAAATAATAGACAGAAATATTGCAAGGCTTTAACAGTCAGATCTCACATTTGTCTTTCGCTGCTATTAACTAGACCTAGAAATATGCTGATACTGGAAAGAACACTGAAACCTGCAGCTAAATTAAGAATGAGCAGGATGTCCTGAGGCCGCAGAGGATGTCTTCTGGAGCAGAAGGGAAAGTAGCAGAGTTGTGGAAAATGCAGCCTATGTCAAAGCAGGCAGACAATGCCACTGCAGATGCTTGGAGGGATCAATACACCAGAGTCGTGGAGTCAAGTTGAGCCAGATAATGAAGAGAATCTGTCCTAACCCGGCAAATAAATTACAACTACTGCACTATTCTGTGAGCCATGCAGCTATCACTACAATTGCTTAGCGGATTTCGGAACAGAAAAAAGAACAAATATAATGGCTCCTTCACCTATATCTCAAAGGTCATGTAAGAACCCTTTCTTCCATAGCTCTAAGTGTCTTATGATCACAAATATGAGACACTGTGAACATATTCATTTTACCGGAAAGTGCCTAGCTTTCAATGAAGGAATGATTTAAGGACTTGAACTACTAAATATAGTATAAACACACAATTTCAATTTGAAAGACATATTATGATTTACCACTAGAATATCTCTCCAAACTTTTAGGTGCTTAGAGGTGGGGTTTTGGAAGAGGATTGGAACACGAGCGGTGTACACTCACCAAAGAAGTGTTCACAGCAAAACGCACCATTAGGAGGCCGGGCCTGCTTCACAGCGGGTCAGTGTGGGTGTGGCCTGACAAGACATATCTTCCTCCTCAGTCTGTCCCTTTTCTCTCTGCTTCCTGAGAACCGCTAGGTGAGCAACTTTCCT
>NW_004524601.1:15557092-15563871 GCF_000260255.1 Octodon degus
AATATATTAAAAATATTTTTTGAATAAATTATTTAAAGTTTCTGAAATTTGTCCAAAATGCATACACATAACAAGGTGCATTTGTCAAAGAAAATGTGTTAAACTTGGTCAAAGCAGCAAGTGTTTGGCGCATTTTAGCTGTGTTCTCCACCCCAACTGAGTGTGAGTAAAAGTCAATCTCCTGTGAATGGCTAATACAGTAGGATCTCCCTTTCCTAGGAGAGTCCAGTCTAGAGCACCATGTTTCTTCCCAGAGCAAGCAGTCATTAACTTTGTTGATCCAGTCCAGAGATGCAGAACCTCTACTCTAAGAAGTACACCTGAAACGATCAGACTTCCTCCTTCTGTCCTACTCCTACTCAGAGGGATGCACTATAACGACAAAGAAATTTATTGTGTTCCCCAAGGAAAAGCATGTTTTAAAAAAAAAAAAAAACAAGAAAAAAATCAAGCCTAAGGACAATGTATAAATGAAAGATATTTTGTTGGAAAACACTGGGGAGGTTTCTAGTTGTATTACAGCAATAATTCCAAATGGCAGATTGGATAGAAGTAGACAGAGAATTCAGGAAAAAAAAAATGTACAAAAGCCCTCTTAGGGTCACAGCAAGTCTCAGGGTCCAGACTAAATGACTTCTCTGTACAAAAGGGAAGCTTCTTTAATAGTATTGGATTGCTACCCCAAGGCATTGCAGAAACCCATCTATCATTACATGGAGTTAATTGTGATATCAATAAAGGCACATCACTGAGAGTATTAACAGAGAAATAATGGAAAAAATCACACCATATATAGCACTAGCTAGCACCACTATACTCCCTGGGAGAAAGAGTTGTCCAGGTACCTAGGCTCATAGCCAAGGCTATATTATTTGAAGAGCAAAATCAGATGGTGTGCACTTGCAGGAGAAATAGAGGTACCAAATAAGTCAAGCCAAGTCACTGAAAAGTGAACAAATAAAACAAGCAAAGAAGTCAAAAGGTAAAGGATCAGTATCCAGACGTATTATACTATCGTGCCTAATTATTCATTTTGCAATAAAATATATTGAAGATATTCAAGAAAAGTGGGTGTGATCCAGACAGAGGAAAACATAAAGGACAAAGGCAGATGCCTTGGGGCTCCAGATGTTCACTTAGCAGACATCAGCTTTAGATAATACCTATGGTCAAAGAATGCAAAGAGAACACAATTAATAACTAAAGTATATAGAAACAATATAAAGAGCAATTAACATTTTAGAGCTCAATAACATAATAATTTAAATTTCAAAAAATTTACTGAAACAACTTGGCAGTAGATTTGATCTACAGAAGAATTAGTGAACTTGAAAATAGATCAATATATGCTGCATAACCTGGAAAACAGAGAAATAAAGCATGAAGTGCAAGGAACAGAGCCTGAGAGAAATGTGGGAGATTCGGCCGATAACGTATGCTTACTGAAAGCAAGAGAAAGATAGGGTTAGCAACAGTACTCATGGGAATAGTGGCACAAACCTTGCTGAACTTTATAAAAGCATTTAAAACTATCCATTCAAGAATCTGAACTAACCCCAAACAGAATAAAAGCAAAAGATCCAAAGGTGGATGTTTTATCCAAAAATCACAAAGAGAAACCCTCTAAAGGGAACTCTACAAATTTAACAGAAGACTTCTCATCAAAAGCAGTAGAAACTGGAATGCACCATCATATTCAAACAGCAGAAATCAAAGGTGGAGATAGAGGACACAAAAGCTAATTCATCCTTAATATATAACAATGAAAACATATATACATGACAAGAAAGAGATGAAGCAAAAATTGGTAAGATTGGAAGAAAATAGATAATTCAAGAAGAATATTTAGAGAGGACTTCATATAATATGAAGAGTAATCAAGACTACGATGAGTACATTCATAAAAATATTTAAATAACTATGCTGTCAAGGATATCATTTAGATCTTTCCACCTAGTAAGAGTGAAGCAAGTTCCTTTCATGAACACATGAAATACTCTCCAGGGTAAACTATAAAATAGGGCATGATATATATTGCTGTGAGGTAAATATGGTTGATGTTATGAAAAAGTATATTATTTGACCATTCATAAACATTCAGGAATTATATCACATAACATTAAATAATAAAAGTAATAACATCAATTACAAAAATCTTAAAATATTTTAAATGAGCTTAAGTGAATATAAACAACACCAAAATTATAAAATTATTGTTAAAGCTGAGCTTAAGGAAAATCATATGCATATAAGTCCCAATATTCAAAAGCAAAGAGCTTGAAGATGTATGTGGTAGAGTCCTCCATGGAAAGACCCTGAGATCAATACCAGTAACTGTGAAGAATCAATCTATCAGTCAATCAGCCAATCCATGAACATAGAAATAATCTCAAATTATTATCTGAACTTCAACCTTAAGAAACTGGAAAAATGATTGCAATTTAATCTTTTCTTTTTCTTGGCCAAACCAGGGATTAAACTCAGGGGCTTGTACTTGCCAGGGAAGTGCTTATTCCACTGAGCCATCTCCCAAGCCCCTGCAATTTAATCTTAATGAGATGAGAGAAAATATCAAATACCATAACAAATACTGAAAATAATGAAACCAAGAATAGAAATTAATAGGAAAAGAATCAAACATTAAAAGTGTTCTTTTAAATTAACAAAGCTGACAACATTTCACTGGAGTTATGAAAGAAATAGAGTGGAACATCAAGTTTCTAAAATCAAAATTGAAAAGAAAGATATCACTCATAAACTAACTAAAACATAAAAGTTGACAAAGCACCACAATAGGCAACCTTTTGTCAGTATACTACATAATGTGGCTGAAGTGAGCAAATCCTGTGAATGTGCGTAATAATCACGTAGGAAGAAATAGAAAATGTGAACCTGTGCATACAATGTAAAACACATAGCTCGTAAGAAATCCCCAGAGATAAATAAAATACACCCTTAAGGGACTCTTCAGCTGAATCGTATCAACTATGTAAAGAATGAGTAAGACTTCATAACACATTCTTTCAAAAAGTAGGAGTGAAACTATGATTAAAAATGTCAAAGTAAAGAACATGAGGGTTCAATACTTCTTTGAATAACAGATGCAAAATTCCATAACAACCTAAAAATAAACAGAAACTATTAACCATATAAAACTACAAGAAACATTGACAGGAAAAATCATTCCTCATTGACAGGAAAAATCTGCATAGTGAAAATGACCATATTCTCAAAATTATTATACATATTTAAAGCAACCCCAATTAATATACCATGAGTATACCTCACAAACTAGAGAAATCATTCATAAAATTCATTTGGAAGAAAAACAGACCTACAGTAACAAAAGCAATTCTGGCAAAAGTTTACAATACAGGAGGCATCACAATCCTTGACTTTAAATTATATTACAAAGCTACTATGATAAAATCTGTATGGTACTTGCAAGAAAACAGACCTAAGATTCAGTAGCAGAGATTGGAAGATGCCGACATAGAAACAAACACACTCCACCACCCTATCTTTGACAAAGGGGGAAAATGTATTCACTGAAAGAAAGATAGCCTCTTCAATAAATGGTGCTGGAAAAACTGGCTCTCCACTTGCCTAAAATTAAACACATGTGTATTATCATGCACTAGACAAAGTCAAAATGGATCAAAGATCTAAATATTAAAACAGAAGGGCCAGTGGTATAGCTCAGTAGCCTGGTTGCCTGCTTTGGCAAGCACTGGGGACCAGAGTTTGACCCCCAATCCCGCATGCTCCACTTGCTCCATCCCTGTTGCCCTTTGAACCTGTGAATGAGTCAGGGCATTGTGGCACACACCTGTAATCACAGTGCGGGGGAGGCTTAAAACAGGATCTCTATGAGTCCAAGGTGTGTAGCGGGACCCTGTATCAAATACATAAATGAAGAAAAAATAAAATAAATATTAAAACAGAAATGTAAAATCTACTGCAACAAAAATATGTAGAAATCTTGAATATGGGGCTGGAGAGATACTCAGCAGTCTAAGCGCCTCCCTGGCAAGCACAAGGACCCAGGTTCGAACCCTGGTACACATGCTGTGCTGGCCTAGCCCCAGGAGGACCACTGAAGCTGTGCTTGGTGGTGCACATCAATACTACCAGTACTGGAGAGAGTGAAATGAGAGGATCACTATGAGTCTGAGCTGAGTAGTGAGACTCTGTGCTAAATAAATACATATTTTTTAAAGAAATCTTGACATTTGTATCTTGTCTCCACCTTCTGCCATCCCAAGGCACTGTGACTCTGGAGGCAGCCCAAATACCCTGAGAAGAGCATCCCCAGGAGAAACAAGCCATCACTTGACCACTATGCCATCATCAAGATCCCGCTGACCACAGAGTGAGCCATGAAAAAGATTGAGGACAACAACACACTCATGCTCATTGCAGATGTCAAAGCCATAAGCACCAGATCAATCAAGCTGTGAAGAAGCTCTGTGATATCAATGTTGCCAAGGTCAGTATTCTAATCAGGCCTGATGGAGAGAAGTCAGTTCGACTGACTCCCAATTATGATGCACTGGATGTTGCCAACAAAATTGGTGCCGTCTATGCGGTCCAGCTGGGTAATTCTAAATTCATATGTTTCCCAATAAAAAATAAAAAGAAATCTTGAATACACAAGTATAGAGAGAGTTCATGAGCAAAATCCATACTTCAAGAAAAACTTTGAAGTATGGGAAATACTTCAAAGAATCAACAACTGGTATTTCATCTTATTAAAACTTTTGCACTTCAAAAGAAATCGCCAATAGAGTGAAAAGACAACCTAGAGTAGAAAAAATGTTTAGCCCATTTTCTGCCAGACAAAGGACTTCTATCTGGCACATATAAAGAGTTGGAAAAAAACAAATCCCCAAATTCAAGACCCAATCCAAGAAAGGACACCTGAGATGAATATCACTTCTCAGAGGAACATAAATGGTAAATTAAATGGTAAATACATATAGAAGAAACATTCAACATTGTTGGTCACTTAATAGATGCAAATTAACACAACACTGAGAGCCCATCTCATTCAAGAAAGGATGGTTATCATTAAAAAATATCAACAAATGGCAAATGCTGCCAAGCTGTGGGGAAAAAGAAACCCTTCTCCACTTTTGGTGTGAGTGCAGACTGGTGAAACAATTGTGGAAATCAGTATGAGATGATGTGTCAGAAAGCTAGTATTAGAGATCCCATTTGACACAGGGACTCCTGGTTATCTTCCCAGAAGAATTAAAAACATCATACCACAGTGATATACTTTCACCCATATTTATAATAGCAAACTTTGTAACAGCTAAAACTTGGAAACAACCAAAATGCCCATTAACCAAGCAATCTGTAAAAAGATGTGGTATTTTTTATAAAATGGAGTACTACTCAGCCATAATGAATAATAAACTTGAAATTATACAGGTAAGTGGATGCAACCAGAGACCTCACTCGTAAGTGAAATAAACATTCACTTGAGTAAGCATCATATTGTCTTCCTGGTGTGAGGAACTGAAAAAATAAATAGGGTTTAAAGTATACAAGAGCAACACAAATATACAAGAACCTTTGTAGTAATTATTCATAGTACAAGATGCAGACATGATGTCCTGTCTAAACACTTAGTTCAAAACTTTCTTCTCATTGAACTAAAAGAAAGTAGCTATATATCTATGCTAACTATTTTGTATATGCAATGTATTATTTACTGTAACTGTCCTACTAAACTGTTTTGAAACTGTCTCATTGCTACTTCTTTCTCAATAAAATTATTTAAAAAATAAAATATACAAGAGCTATTGTGAAGAAAAAGATAATGGGGAGCAATTTCTCATACTGTAAAAGTATCTATGATAGGGGAAAGGGCTGCAAAGAAGAAAAAAGGGGAAAAGGCAAGTGAGTTATTACATTAGTCTCTCTTAGTTCATTGAAAAAGAAGGCTTGTGCTAATAATGACTACAGAGACTTTTATGCCCAAATCATGCACTCTAACTATTTTAAACATGAGTATGGAATGGATAAACCATTACTATTGTCTTATTTTGTTATGAAATTTTGCTTTACCTTTTTCCACGTGATTTAAAACAAAAAGAAAATTCATTTGACAAAGCAATGCTTTATCAGCACAAATAGGTTCCATAATTTCAGAACACAGGATTTTCCTAAACTTTACAGAAAACTTCTATACATACGACACAGGCAGCATTTTACCCATGACAGGATGCTGAATGCTTCTCCCTATGATAATCTTTTATATTCAAGAATGTTTATTCTCTCTTATTTTGTCTCTCTTGGTCAACAATTACGTCAGAAACTTTAGTCAGGGTAAATAGAGTGGAAGGCAAAACACATAGAGACAGACTAGAAAAGAAGCAGAAACACTGTACCTATTTTCAGGTCCAAATATCTTAAATATAGGGTACTTTATTAATCTATTACAAAACTACTAGGACTAATATACAAGTAAATATGTAAACAGAATTCATACACATCAATTGTATTGTTAAATACAATGCAGAGACATTACTTAGTATATTTAGAAATCTAGCATATAAATCCATTGATAAAAGTGTCAAAAATAACTACTGGTTAGATTTTTAAAAAATGAAAAAAAAATTCTTTTTTTAACCAAAAATTATAAATATTGCTAAAATAAAGATTTAAATAGAAACAGAAGATGTTCATATGAATTGTGACACAGTAGTGTTGATGTTAGAAACATTCTGTTTTGTAAAAAATAATAAAATGATTAGCTTCAAATGGGAGGT
>NW_004524601.1:15564031-15564539 GCF_000260255.1 Octodon degus
TTTCTTTTCCTTCTTACATGATAACTTGGATCACAGGCTTGAATATAAGAACAAAATATGTAATACTAGAACAACATACAGGAGTGACCTTGATTAGGTAAAGATTTCTTAAAACATCAAAAAATTGAGATGAACACCAACATTTTTAAAACTAGAAGAAAATTTTATGAGATAAATATAAAGATATGAGAAGATAATAGAGAAAGAGAAAATATTTGCAAATCATCTCTCATAAGGAATTTTCACTCATAACTTGCAAACAATTGTTATAATTCCTTAGGAAGAATGCAAACAACACAAATGAGATGAACAGAAGACCTATAGAGATTTTGTCAAGGAAAATATTTGAATTTCAAATAAGCACACAGAATGCTAGATTAAATTATAGCTATAAAGCCTGTGAAATCAAAACCAAAATGAAATCCACATCCCTACTCATCAGTAGTCATATTAGGAAATAAACAAGCAGACAGTCCCATAAAAATGGATACCAACATTGACTGGAAAC
>NW_004524601.1:15565429-15566519 GCF_000260255.1 Octodon degus
AAAACATATTCATACAAAATCTGATACATGAATGCTTGTAACATCTAAAAATAGAAACAATTATCCATTTATTCCTCACCTTATGAATTAGTAAACAAAATGTGATCCATCATTCGATGGAATATTATTCAGCAACAAAACCAAATTATGTATTCATACTATAATGTAGGTAAAACTTAAAAATATGACAAGTGAAAGAAGTTACAAAAATAATGTGTTTTACAAGTCTACAGGCCTGAAAAATCCATCATAAACTAATATGTGTAGGAAGAAAATTTGAGTTTTCCAGGGCCTTTCTATGGAATAATTGCTAGCAGTATTTTTTTTTTTGAGAGATTAATCAAAAGTTTTAAAACTATACTATGGTGATAATTTTATAGTTCTGTCAAAATACTAAGAAAAATTTGATTGCATAATATGAATGCTGAATTATGAATGAATTACCCTTCAAGGAAGCTGTTAAAACGATGATATAACTTTAAAGTATCTTTTTGGTGTTGCTGATGGAAACTTTATTACAAAAACTTAAATTAAACCAGTCGTTTTAATTCAGTTGGGCTGCTACAGTGAAGTATCATAAGCTAAGTAACTTTAAAAGAAAAAGTTGTTCAGAGTTCTGGCAAGATCAAGGTGCCAGTGGAGTCAGTAAAGAGCCCTTCCCTGATTCATGGCTAGCTCTTTCTTGTGTCTCCACATAGTAGAGGGGACAAGGTAGACCTCAGAGCTATTTGGTCAGGAACTCTCCCTCAAGCAGAACACACCCTCCTTCACAGCCTAACCAACTCCTGATGACTCCGCTAGTCCTAGCAGTTCTATGCAGCAGTATGAATTTTGGGAGTGCAAACATCAGATTGCAACAGCTAACTTGGATTATCTATGAATCTTATGTCACTAAAAATAGAAGCATTTACAAGTTTATACTTCATATAAATATAATTATTTATGTGAAAAAGTATGAGAGAGCTCAGATTAAAATTTCTATTTCTGGGGCTGGTGAGATGGCTCAGTGGTCTAAAGCACCTACTTAGAACAAGCTTAGCAAAGCAGAGGGACCACGGTTCAATCCCCCAGCCCCACATGCCAGCCAGCC
>NW_004524601.1:15567399-15573070 GCF_000260255.1 Octodon degus
AGAGAGAGAGAGAGAGAGAGAGAGAGAGAGAGAGAGAGAGAGAGAGAGAGAGAGAGAGAGAAGGAGGAAGGGACAGAGTAAAAGAGGCAGAGAGAGACACACACAGACTGAGAGACAGGAGACAGCAAGGCAGAGAACAAAGCTACTGACAGAGCTACAAAGAGCCTTATCTTATATGAGATACACACATGCTGTGTACTGAGAGGGCTTAGAAACAACAACAGTATTATTGTGATTAAACAAGCTACATTCAAGAATTTTGTTCCTATATCACATGCCAGGCTAACCTGGAGAAATGGCCAACTTCAGCTTGTGAAAGGAAAGATTTGTTTCTAACATTACATGTGACTGTTACGAAGAAACCCTCTGAAGAATGATGGGAAATGTCTAAAATGAGTGTGACCTGGCTTGAAGGATCTCCGACTGCCCAAATGCTAGACACATTTAGAACTGAATAAACAGCTATATTTGATACAGATCACTATATGAAATCTATGAATATAGTTTTAATTAAAACTATGTATTTGAGCAAAATATTGGAGATTAAGAGTATTCTTTAACATAGTATCATGCAGGGGGCTGGTGAGATGGCTCAGTGGTCTAAAGCACCTACTTAGAACAAGCTTAGCAAAGCACAGGGACCACGGTTCAATCCTCCAGCACCACATGCCAGCCAGTCCCGCCCCCTGGTGGACTGAGCTGGCCACACACACACACACACACACACACACACACACAAATAAATAAAATTAAAAAAAACATAGTATCATGCAAACTATTAAATAAAGGATATTGGAAACAAAAAAATAAAATCACCATGCGATGCCCAATGCAATGATAGCTGAATGAAGAACGGAT
Organism: Octodon degus; assembly: GCF_000260255.1. Lineage (NCBI taxonomy): Eukaryota > Metazoa > Chordata > Mammalia > Rodentia > Octodontidae > Octodon > Octodon degus. The sequence goes on from NW_004524601.1 coordinate 15,568,258, forward strand.
AACTAATAGATACTAAAGTATGTGACAGTTTAAAAAAATATTTTTAAATGGTTTTAAAATATTTTCCTACAAAATACTCATGACCAACCAAGGGAAATCTAGACATGTGCAATACAGACATTTCTAAGGGAACAGTGCCGATTTTATAAAATTGCTCATCGGACAAATACAGTTTACAGAAAAGGACCCTAACTTCATGCTATTCTTGGGTACTACTTCACATCAGTTTCAAACAACTTAGGTTTAAGAGGAAATGACTTAAAATTAACAGGTGAATAATGAGAAAGAAATACTAAAACTGACAAGACATCAGGATATTTAAAACTGCACACAAATTATGGTAGTCGCTACAACACATAGCTATGTAAATTTGAATGTAGTTAGTATACATTTTATATTTAAAACCAAAAATAAATTAAACTGAATCTTCAGTTCTGGGTCATACCTGCTGCATTTCAAGTACCTACAAATTGTGTGGCAAGTGGTTTCAGGATGAGATATTGTATATAGAGAATGTTGTCAGTATTTTTAGAGAAATGTTAATTAGGAAGCACTGCTCTGGAGCTCTACAATATGCAAAAAATTCCAGTAATGGAAAATCATTAAGCAAACAGAAAAGAAATGCAGTCATATAATACATGAACAACACCAAAAAGAGAAGCCTCAGTGACTGTGGTGTACAATACAGGTGAAAGAAATACAAGAGAGTAAAACATAGGAAGGAAATTTTAAGGAAAAAATATATCAGTGATGTTGGTGTTAGGACACACACAAGAGACAAAACTTTCAGAGCAAGCTGAGGTTTTCATAAACTAGGACAGAATTATGGCTTGGATCTTAGTGTCTTTACAGGCCTATATGTCAAACTTCTGGCTCCAGCCCCTGCATAATGTGAGCTCCTGAACATACAAGAAGTAGGGCCTAGAGAGCAAATTATATGGTTGGAGCTGAGCTCTGGAAGGAGATACAGGAATTCTGTCTCTCTCTTTGCATAATTTCCTGGTTGCCACAAAAGTAATGGCTTCCTTGGCCTTGTTCTCTGCCTACTCTGATGCTTTGCTGCACCACTGGCCCTCAAAACAACAGAGTCAGCCACTTGTACACTGAAACCTCTAAATCTTTGAGCCAAGATAAAACCATTCTTCTTATTCAAGTTGATTTTCTCAGGTGTTTTGCTACAGTAATGTAAAAATGTCACGGATGATTACACAGGAAATGAGTTCTTCATAAATATTTAGGTAAATTAAGCATGCATATTCCTTGTAACACAGGAATTCCACTGCAGAAATTATTTTAGTTAAATTCATAAATACAGACTAAACTGTTTGGATTGTTTGTGGCAGCATGAAAGAGGTGCAATCAAAAAGCCTGCACCTCTGGAAGAATAGATAATTAGGATACAAATAAGGTCTGATGACATCCAGGGAGACAACTCAGTGCAGTAACTGCTTGCCTGGCAAGGCCCTGAGTTTGATCCCTGGTACCACCAAAAACAAAACAATGCAAAACAAAACAAACAAAAAGTAGATAATAGGAATCAAGAGGAACACCAAGTATGTGCTTTAAATAGGCGGATCACTATGTTGGATCTAGTAGTGAGAAACTGAGCACCTTGTAGACTCTTCGCTAAAATAGAAAAAAAATTAGATAGATAGATAGATAGATAGATAGATAGATAGATAGATAGATAGATAGATAGAGCAAGACAAGGATGAGATGTTGCATGTATGGATTATAATCTACTATGAAGAGTGGGATTAACTCTTCCACTGACATTTAAATGTCAAAATGTAAGAGGAAAATTACTGGAGGTAACATATAGAAGACCAGCAATTCATGATTAGTGAGTCTACATTTTGTTCCACATCAGCTTGTTTTTTTTAATCATTATTTTTATTTTTTGGTAGTTTAGGGAAGGGTCTAAAGGGTGTTCAAAGTCTCACTACTAGATCGGACTCATAGTGTTTTGCCTGTTTACAGCCTCCCAAGAGCTGGGATTACAGGTGCATGCCACCATGCCCAGTCTCAATTGCCATCTCAGTGGGCCCCGGGGGCAGTGCCAGCATGGCGGGCCCTGGGAATTGATCAAATCCCTGGCCCCTGCACCTGCTTGCAGGAGCTTTAATCTGCTGAGCTATTTGGTTGACCCCCACATCAGCTTAATTTTAATGTGAATAACTTTTGTGGCACATTAAAATAATGAAAAGTGTTTTGCTCACAGCAAGGCACCCTAAGAATATACCTTTAAAATGAACCTGCTATAGTAACTTCTAGAAGGAAAGCAGTATTTCTTTAATCTACAGTTTAACTATAGTCTCCTCTTTTGTTCTGTTGGCTTAAAATAGGACTTGAATCCTAAGGAAGCTATAGAAGTCCACATTTTCTGAACACAAAGCTAAGTCCTGCTGTGTACATAATTGCCAGAACAGTAACTCTCTTGATATCTGGGACTCCCACTACCCAAACCATCTCACTAGGACAGGCTTTCAGCAGTTTCTTATGGACTGAGGGAATGGATGCTGGATTCCTATGTGGATAAAAGAGAGGACAGATTGGTTACTAATTGAGAAAGTCCAGGGTACTTTGATGAATTTACAGATTGTTGAAATGAGAGGCTGCGTAAAAGTTCTGCAGCAAGTAAATCGTGTAACCTTGTACGCGCCTAATTTTTGTGTGTGATAGTCTTCAAAAGAAGAAATTTCTCTGTACTGAAACGCAGATTCCCTTTTAGAAACTTCAAACACATTCGGACTTCCATAACAAGAAATTCACTGGTCCATTTATGTTCATGACGTTACTCAGGAATTTGAAACTCATGGAATATTGTCAATGGAAAGTAAAGCTGTCCCCTAAAGTACTTTTCTTATTTCCCCAATGACTTTATTCTGTAACCATGCTTGTGTTTTCAGCCAGTTTCATGTACGAGAGAATTTACATTCTTCAGATGGTAGTTGTTAACTCAAGCGGAAAATCTTTACAATAGTGGGTTTCAAACATAATCCTGTCTAAGTGTCAACCATTAATGATTCTAAGTCATTTGGCAAGGGCTAAGACCAGAGATTCTAAACTTCAAAAACAATTCCAAGAAACAGGGATGTTACTGAAATGGAAATCCTTCAGGAAATTGAAGTCACTCAGACATCTAGCATATCAAATATTTTTAAACAATTTTTGAGAACATTTGGTTTTAACAGAAAACACCATTATACTCTATTATTGCTTGAAATCTCCAGGTACCAAAAGCAATATTCAGTTTCATTCAGAGAAAGGGTGACTGACTAAATCATATGGGCAAGTAATTTCTTTTCTAAGAAGTGTATGTGTACATAGTTCAAGTAAAAATGAGACAACATTCCTTCTTAACATCCACTAGCTCTAAAAATTAAGTTGAATAAAATGTTCTCAACTATATACATGCATATCTAATTAGGTGTGTAAGTATGTGTACCTTTCTATCCTATCAATAAAAGCCAAATTTACGTTCTACCTAGATTTTTAAAATCAAATAATCTGTTTCACACTGAATGTAGCTTTCAAAAATTTACAAAATATATCAGTGTGTTCTGTCTGTATATTGTGGAGACTACAAAATACACTTTCTTGTGGTGTGTCGTGTAGCAGGATAACTGTATTTCCCCCTACCTTATTCCTAGAAAGGAAGGCAGCAGTTAATAATAATTTATATTATGTTATGTAAGTTTTTCAGGAGCATCTGATCAAAATTATAGACATCTTGTCCACCCAAACTGGATTCCATCATCTAGTTTTACAGGGAACCAATTTTTTCTCTTCAGACGAGGACACAAGGTGATGCACCATGAAATACTTACTAAAGTCAAGTACCAGCAACATACTCTCAAGTGCTCTCAACTGTGTTTTGTTTTCTTCCACACTCAGCTCAACACTCATGAAAAGCTCGGTGGATGCACCGTTTGAGCCTTTGCCAAAACAGACTCCTACCTGAACGAACATTCAGCCACTTCTACGCTGCACGTGGTCTCCTTCCTTTAATCGACTAGCAGAGAAATCTCACTCAAAAGGAAAAAAATATTGAGATAAACATAAATGTAAACCTCTGCATCCTAATCTTATTAACAATTATAGGTGAGCCCACAATACATCAAAGACCTTACTGTTTGATCAAGTCTCTCTGTTATTACACTGGGGATTGTGGGTAACCAAGATTACATATTTTGTCCCTAAATAAATAACTGACTCCTACTACTGCGAGACTTTGTTCAATCCGGACTTCCCACAGTAAATATCAGGTAGATTTCTAAACATCTACTGCATATGCAAACTAAACTGCCATACTGAGCAGTAAATGGAATATGAAAATAGACATTTCCTTACTGTACTTACATTTATAGTATTAATAGTTAAAATATCACATTGTTATCAAGTGAGTTAACAGAATGATTATTCCTCTGAGTTAGATGTCTAAAAGAAAAAATATAATCAATAGCCTTGCCAGAAATTAAAAGAAAATTTATGCATCATTTTATGAAACTAATAATTTCTATAAAATAATTTGTCAAATTGTCTTCACAGTATTTATTGACTTCTTGAAAAGAAATGTTAACAGATTTTCTTTATTGCCTGTGAAATTATATCTCACTGAAATCTTTTAAAAGCAATCCAAAAATAAGTCTCATTTCTGAATGAAAAGCATATACTTATAGAGGTATCAGTATGATAATATACTAAAATAGTTCTTGATAAAAAATAACATGTGGCACGGCCGGGCAGATGGCTCAGTGGAATAAGCATTTCCCTGGCAAGCGCAAGGGCCTGAGTTCAATCCCCGGTTCTG
>NW_004524601.1:15573170-15585460 GCF_000260255.1 Octodon degus
ATTAAAAAAAAATAAAAAAATAAAAGCAATCCAAAAATAAGTCTCATTTCTGAATGAAAAGCATATACTTATAGAGGTACCACTATGATAATATACTAAAATAGTTCTTGATAAAAAATAACATGTGGCATGGCCGGGCAGATGGCTCAGTGGAATAAGCATTTCCCTGGCAAGCGCAAGGGCCTGAGTTCAATCCCCGGTTCTGAAATAAATAAATAAATAAATAAATAAATAAATAAATAAAAACACATGTGGCATTTCTACAATATAATGGAGCCATTCATTCTCACTTATTAAAAATAAAAGTTTCTAGGTCAGCAGAAAAATTCAAATTATGCATTGTATATTATTGGTGCCAGGGATTGAACTAAGGATCTTGCACTTGCCAGGCAAGTGCTTAAGCCGCTGAGCTATCTCCCCAGCCCCAACGTGAGATATTATAAGACCTAATTATTTAAAATGGTTCCATTTAAAAATATTTTCCATCATGCAAATACTACATAAAGGATCACATCATTCCTATGGTACCTACTTATGTTTATCATAAATAATGCATACACATATAATCTAAATATCTACTATGCATCATATACTACTGATAATCATATAATACACTTACTTTCAATAATTAATAATTGTACTATATCATACTTAGTGCAATCAGATTTAATGAACTCAAGCTTCATTCACCCTCTTATTTTTGTATGACTACACTATCACTGTCCCTACACTGTCACTACCTCTTGATGATATCCAGGAAGTAGCTATATTGTGATAAGTAAGAGTGCAGAATGCACAATGAATCAAATTTAAGAAAACCAAATTCATTTGTCTAATATTCATATGACTCTCATTTAAGTAAAGAAATTTTAGTGACCTAAGATTTTATTTCTTTATTAACGCATCTACCTTTTTTTTTCCATGTGAAGCATTTTCAAAATACTAAACACTTTATTTTTAATTCTCAAGCTCAAATTGTAAGTGATGATGGCAAGACTTAGTTGTACTCTCAGAACGGAACATATATCAGTTGTGAAAGTACAAAATTAGGCTAATAAAAGCCATGAAGTGGAGGGAGAGAAATGTGGAAGAGACGGAATTCTCTCCTTTACACCCACAAGTGAAGAGAATCTGTAAAAATTGATGAATTGGAAAATAAATATTAAAGTAACACATTTAAAGTTATGAAGTTGAAGACAACAATATGCAATGTATTAATTATTGTAATGTCCTACTAACCAGTTTTGAACCTGTCTCATCGCTATTTCTCTAGAAAATTAATAAAAAAATTATGAAGTTATCCAACATAAAGTTATAAACAACAGAGAATACTAAAATAAGGACTACAAATCTGAGGAGGAAATATGCTCATTTATTTTTTGCTAAAGTAAAATTTTGGTAGATTGACAAATCAAGACCTACTTGTATGTCACATTATTCACAATTAAGATAATAAAATAGTGAAAAATTTAACAGCAAAAATTTATTCCCTCTGAAAATAGGGAGGCAAAGTGACACAAGATCATCAACTTCCACTGCTTTTGCTATTTCATATTCCTGTTGTGTATCATGCCATAATTGAACTACCACCAAATCTCCCCTTATCCTGACCTTGTTGGATAAGTATGCCTTTTCCAAAGATGCCCTTTAATGGCAACTTTGAGTATTTTGTGATAACATACGCAGTGAATATTTTCTGTTACAGCCCTGCTTGCAATTAACTTGATATGCACATTAATTTATATACTTGAGTAAAATTTCTCTCTCTGAATGAATTACGAAGTATAAGAAAGCAGAACATATGGTGTTTTTGCTGTTGATATTTACCAATATGTTCTATGTGCTCCAGAAGAAAGGAATGTAAATAAAGATGACCCCATTCACACATGGTGGTCTATACACTTTCCTCTACAGCCAACACATTTCCTGAATTGATGTAAATAAAGCATACTCTATTTAGTTCAACTCAGTGCCAACGAACATAGATATTTCTTTCACATTTCAGATAAATTCACATCACATGTCTGCTGCAAATTTTACTCTGTACACATTGAAGGTGCTGATCATAGAGGGTCACTAAAACGTGCAGTGTTAGTTAAGCTATATTTAAAGTTGCAACTTCATAAAGCTTATTAAACCTTTAATGTGAGAACTACAAAATTATATATATAGTTATATATATACATATATATTTATATATTCTTTATAAACATACCAGAATAAGCACTTCAATACACTATTATCCATATTGCTAAAAATATTTTTTCTTATACTTTATAGTAAGTTTTTTTTTCATTTTAAACTCATGTATAATACTAAGTTTTGTTCACCTTACTAATTCTAACAAACTCAGATTTGGCATCCTAAACTAACAGCATTTCATGAGGGTTCTGGACCCCAAGTCAAAGATTAAGGGTCTGTCTCCTCCATTACATTCTGGGGCTAAACTGAGAATGCAGGGCTGGATGCAGCTGAGCGCCTCTGCATTCACCTGGGATACCAGTACTGGCTGGGACAATAACATGAGTGTTTCCTTTGCAGCCTTGGAACTGAGTGTCAGGACAATCAAGGGGAACTTTTCACTATCTTTGACATATTCTTAGAAATACCTGAATTCTGAGAAGCAAAGATGTTTAATCAAAGAACTCCTTTGACTATGGTGGTTTGAAAGATTTTTCTCCCTCCAACATCATGTTGGAACTTTGTCCTTAGTGTGACCATGTTAACAGCCAAGTGCTTTTGGGAGGAGAAACTCATATTGGGATTAGTGACCTTATAAAAGGCCAGGGAACGAGAGCAGCTGTTCTGCGTCGTCTACCATCTGAAGAGGAGGTGCTTGTCGGCCTAGAGGTTATAACACCTGAAGCATCCTTTGGAAGGGAGAGTCAGCCTTTACCAGACACCAGACCTGCCTCTTTGTCATGCATGGACTTTTCATGTGTCACTAACATGAGAAGCAAGCTTATTTTTCTAAATTACACATTCTGTAGTATTTTGTCGTAGTTGTATAGATGAGAAAACCCCAACTATTTCTATTATTTTGTTTTTGTGAAACACAAGTAAACTTTTGATCTATACTGAAGGACACAGAGACGAAAATCCACATTTTTAAAAATATCAAATAAAATTATCCTAATAAATAAAACACGTTCCTAGAGTTTGGGTGACTTATATCTATCATTACACATACTAGGACATCTACTTACTTTATATTCAGATTTGTGCTCCATAAAATTATCAAATAAAAAATTCTGCAAACTGTAATTCATCACATGCCCTTATAATGTACATCATTTTCTAAATTACCTTTCAAATGACCATCAACAAAGACCTCAAAGAACAGGAAGTGATCCTAGACATGGCCCTTCCATCCATCTCTGAAAGCTAATCTCATGTTTTCGGCCTCATGAATCTCTTTCCATTCTAATTCTTCCCTCCGTCCTCACTGAGATGACCACTCCTCCACTCTCATGTCCTTCTAACCTTTCTTTGTTTCCTCCAAATATAATATGCTCCTTCTAGACACTGCCCACTTTTAATTGAAAATAACTATTCACAGCTCTGCTAAAAGTTTTTAATTAGGAAAAATTTCTTAAGTTTTAAGGTAAATGTCATGATCTTTAATTAAACACAAAAGATTATTTCATTGCAAATTGCATTCAGTGATTAAACCTTTACAGTGCATTTATTTTGAGAACTATTTAATGGCCAGTGCTCATTTTTACAATCTTCTTGATTTCTTTGCAATTTGATCTTTTGAACTTATTAATCTCAACTCTAAACATGGCCCAGCATATTTCATTAACCAGTGAACCAAGAGCTGCTCAGAGCTTCCCAGTGTTTCTGTCTTCCCATTACTGCCCAAGTGTTGCTCCTCATTGTCTTTTTCTTTGTTTTAGTTTTCTTTGGCAGTACTTGGGGCTGAACCCTGAGCCTTTGCATGGAGTCACATTCTCAGCCATTAATTTTGTGTTTTAATCTGTGATGAAATATTCTTTCACTATCTTGAGTAACTAAAAAGAAACAGAAACTACTTCTCCCAACATTTCCGATGCTCTTACCGAGAAAGGGCTGCGTGATAGTTGGCTGCCCTGCTAGAGCAAGACTATATCCTACATAAAATATTAGATCATGGTGGAAACCAATTCCCATTGTAGAAGGCAATTTGGAGTTAAAAGAAATGCCAGTTCCTGAGGGAATTAGGTGTCACCGCTGCTCAGTGGCTTCCTGAATCTATCAGGGAACAACTGCCTTGTTCTTGACTAAGCTAATAAACTTGTGGTCGACAGTTGTGTGCCATTATGGAATCTCTGGGGCCTTTTACTGCCTGAAGGGACCTCGAGTCAACAATGAAAAAAAAAAATTGGTCAATGATGTTATGTTCTTAGCTCTGTGTTCACAGCGCATTTGTCAAGTGACAGCTTATGCACTGTACCTGTATATTTTAAAATGACATTTTAAAGATTTAAGGCACTTGGTTTTTATATGAATCAAAACAAGGAAAATTGACAAGAGGCCACAGAGAACCATGCCATAGTGACACAAATATAAATCAAAAGAAAAAAAAATTGTGTGGCCTTTTCGTTTGTGCACCCGGATCTCATTTCCTCAGCCAGGTAAAGTCACTGTAACAATTCATTCATCATAAGGGGTTAGCTATCTCTATTGTATGGTATGATTAATTTAAAACTTGGTGTTTTCTAGAAATTTGTAGCCACTGATAGATGTTAAAACACTTGGATATTTCATATTATTTAGATTGGGTTTTTTTCCTCCAGTGTAATTTTAATTTATAAAATGTAGTGTTACAAGAAACCTGCAAGAAAGGTTCTGAGTTGAAAACTCAGGGGATGGGACTTTGACAGATCAGGGCCTTAGTAAACCAGATCTTACAGTGTACTTAACGTTCCATGTAAGTGAAGGGCGTGCTCAGAACCATATTTATTAACCCAACAGATATGCAGGAGCAGCTACCCAGGTGAAAGATCGCATTTACATATGTCAAATTAAGTCCCCCTGTTCCAAAAGGATGCCAGAAATTTAAGTGGGCTTTAAATAGGTCAAAAAAATCTACTCAAGTTTAGAAAGGCCTCTCAGCTACCAGACAAGTGATTATATCCCAGGCAGCCCTTGAAAGCCAGAAACTGCCATGCTGTGCTGAATAAATTCTCCTCAATGACCTTTCCATGACAACTTTCTCATTTCCTATAATGTGGAGACAATTAGGTGTTAAATTACGTGTTTGTGGAGCAAAGCAGCAACCTTTCAAGCAGAGGTTTCACTGAAGAATGCACTGGGTGGATGTGTAAAAATAGCACCCAACAAGGAATACAGTTGTACAACGTCCCGCTCCCTAATTTAACAAATGAGAAAACTGATGTCTCAATACCTTCACTGACTTGATGAGCTGAGCATAACATGGCAATTTTGAGTCAGAATAGCACTGAAACTCACGATTAAATTCTCAGGCTATTGATCTTCCTATCAGAAGGATGGTTTTATACTTTAAAATGATTCAAATTAGCCATTTGTCATTCTAGTCAAACACTCGCTTGACAGTAATTTCTTCCCATTTATAACACTATCGCAAACATGGAAATGAGATGAACTGATTGGGGGTCTCTAGCTTTCAAGAAACTGGAGAAACAAACTTTGGATCCTTCAAAGGGGGCCACCTGTACAGGACTGGGTCCTATATTTAGTGCTGGGAGCACAGCAATGGGCACGCTAACAACTGACTTTCATTGAGTTAAAGCAGTAATTACAGGGTTGCCAAACACGCTTTCTTTGTAGTACCCAGTAAGTGTCTTAAGCACATAAAAGTAAGAAATCTAATGTCTGCTTTAAATGAATAGGAGGAAGAATGAGCTCAAAAGGAGAAGGTCACAATGATGGAACCAACTGTAGAGCCTAAACCAAGAAAATAATTTAAACAAGGACACCAAGGAAGGCTGGGCGTGGTGGCACATGCCTGTAAACCCAGCTCTTGGGAGGCTGTTAAACAGGTGGATCACTATGAGTCTAATCTAGTAGTGAGACCTTGAACATCCTATAGATATTCCCTAAAATACAGAAAGAAAAAAAAAGACACCAAAGAAGAATAAGTATGAGTAGGAAAGTAAGAATTTGCAGTGAGAACTGCAGGGAGTGTGGAATGCTGGGAACTGTATTTGTAGAATCATGCATGTGTCATAACTTTAAATTTTCTATGAAAAGCTCTGGCAGATGCTAAATAAAATAGTGAATAATTAACAAAATAAGATTGCAGTTTTTTTTTTTACTTAGTAAACTAATATTTTAATCTGAATAAAAAGAGATAATTGATTCTACCTCTGGCATTTTTCACTTTGTTATTTTAAACTCACAAGGTAAAATCTTCCACAAGGCAGCCAGATTCTCTATGAATATTTTTTAGAATGTTTCTCTTTACTGAAATCATCTACTAGTTTAAACCATGTCAAAATTTCAACACCCATATGAAATATTAATTTTTCTAACAATTTCTGATCTTGGCACTCTTCTGCATTAAAGACCAACCTCACAGATCACTTTATTCTCACAGTGGCTACCACAGTCCCCCGTCACCAAGAAAATAAACATTTTAACCATTTACAAGTAGTGTTCTTGCTAAAATAGACCATTAGCTATGGCAAAATTCCCAAATTGTGTGATTTCTGACTTTAGCCCACTCACAGCAAATACTCAGATAGAAGGGCATCCTGTCTAATTTCACAATAACCTAAATATGAAATTTATAGAGCTTTTCTCTTTATATTTGACATTATACATCTTAAATGAGATAAGGTTGCTCAGCTTAAAGACCTGTGCCTCTTTTACATTTGATTATTTAATTACCTTTATGAATTTAGTAATCCAACCACCAACAAACCCAATAAAATTACACTATTTCCATTTTTTTTTCAAACACAGGAGAAATTATACTTCATTTCTTTAAAAAAACTCCAACTTAGTCAGGCAACACCATTATGAATTATAATCTTAGGCTTTCTTCCAACTGTTTCAGTTCACTTTCATACAAAGAAAAATGCTTTTCAGAGTACCTAATGGTCACGTTCATTTGGAGAGTTATCACATGCGCATCACACATCTTAATTCTTTGCTTCATCACTCCCATCTGTTGCTCATATTTGAAAAAATCTATCTCCCTCATTCCTATTACTTCTTATTTTGCTTTTCATGATTTTGGTTTCTCATGCAAGAAACACAATGCTACACGTAAGCTGCATGTCTGATTTATATGGTAGTCTCTAGGTGAATTCATTTTCCTACAAAAGGCTCAAGTTTATCCTTTACAGCAGGGCAGTACTCCACTGCACACAAATACCACATGTTCCTTAATCATCAGTGACTGGACATTTAGATCTCTCCCAAGATTTAGCTATTATGAGTTGGGCTGCTACAAACAGGGGTATGCACATATTATGAAAATATATTTTTAATTCTTTCAAGAAAATATCTAGAAGGGGAATAGCTGGGTTAATTGCCATTTCTAGTTTTAGCTTTTTGAGGACTCTCCATACTGGCTGTCATAATGGTTGTGCTAATTTACAGTTCCACCAACCACATAGAGATGAATGTGATCATGATGTACTATCAGCATGTACTCATAGCAAATAAAAATTGAGCAAAATAAGCAAAGGCTACCCGCATCCTCCAGTCAGAACCACAGCCTTGCCTCTGTATTAGATGACACTTCAGGGAACATTGTTCCTTTATTCCCAGGATCTGAACATTTTGCTGGCTGCTGCCCACAGATATTAGCTATTACTATAAAGCTTATGGACTCAAATAACGGCAAGTCAAAACTTCATGAAAGTGAATACAGAACAATCTTCCTAAACATTCCCTTACAGAGACTGCTTATCTTTATAGCTTGTCACTAGTGCTGTTCTGGTTCTGGGGTCTTCATTTACATTTTACTTCGGTATTTGCATAGGCTACGGATGAGTCAGAAATACACAGAAGACATGAAAGGATGGTTCAAGTCTGAGCAATTCCCTGGTGATGGGCAATAATGTTATTTCTTCTAGAAGAACAGTAACATATTGTGATGGTAGTGCTCTACTGAATTCAAGTGCATGGCTTAGAAGCAGATTCTAAGTTGCTTCTTTTTTCTTTCTTTTTTTTACTTGATGGAACCAGGGATTGAACTCAGGCTCTTGCGCTTACCAGGGAAGCGCTTATTCTACAGAGCCATCTCCCTGGCCCCTTTAAGTTGCTTCTTGGATTGTTGTATTGTAAATTCGAGATTATTAAAATATGAGTTAAATGCAGGCTAGCCTCACCCATACTGAATTTCTGTACTTAATTTCTAACCCTGTCATGATACTAATATTCACTTCTTATTATATACCTAATTGTTAAAAAGAAGAGTGGCTTGCATAGCAGCTATTTTAGAAAATCATGGTAATTATACTAAGTATCATATATTAATCAGTTTGGAGTAAAACTGAGAATAAATTATCATTTTCTAGATTCAACTTACTGATAAATTTAATTAAATGGCAGATTTGATCTGACAACTTGGAAACTACATTTCCACTCAAGAAGAGTCAACACAAAGGTCAGGCGCTGGCACCCACGTGCTGTCCACCTGGGCTTAGCTGTTCTTCCTTTTCGCAAGACTTGGATGATACGTGCCAACAGGCCTGGCTCAGCCTTGCTTTTAATTGTAAACATAATGTGCCACTTCAGTAGTGTACAATCCCCAAAATGGGACATCTGACAAATGTGCAAGAAGGTTCTGCCGTATACTTGTGACATCCCAGTGTGTGTCATGGAACAATTCATTGGCAGGTCCATGACCTTATTATTTTACAGTTTGAAACACTTTGTAGGGACCGGGGTTTGATCCCCGGCATGCCATGCTGGCCCCACCCAAGTGGCACACCGAGATGGCGAGTGAGACGGGCACAGTGGTGCGCCTGTAATCCCAGGGCTTGGGAGACTGAAAACAGGAGAATCACTGCGAATCTGATCTTTGTAGTGAGACCCTGTAGACCCTGTACTAAATACATAAAAAGGAACATTTGATATTTTTTGCTATTGCAAAAGGAGAATATGTTTATATTTAATTTTACTTCTATATTTGAATTTTCATTGGCAGATGTTTGTAGTATACCATTACCTTCAGATCACATTCATTATGGGGAACTACATGTGAATGACATTTATCAGTTTATTATTTTTAACACCCTCCCCTTGCTTCCTTTCCTCTCCTTCTCTGCAAATTTCATATATATATATATATATATATATATATATATATACATATATATGATTTACGTATGCTCATTTATAAATTTACATATTGTTTACATACACAAATGTTCATCTATATATTTACATATGTACATCTATATAATTTTAATAGATGTTTTACTGCATGACCGTCACATTCCTCATAGGGAACTGGTGCATGTATATAGCACTTCACAATCCCCCTATCATTACACATTTAATAAAAATTTCTTTCATTGATAAGAATACATTTTGAAAGATATTTCTGATACAACCACTATCTCTACATTTCTTTCTTTTTTTTTTTGGTGGTACCAGAGATTGAACTTGGGACTTTGCACTTTCCAGGCAAGCACTTATTCCACTGAACGATCTCCCCGGCCCTCTTTTGTTTTCTTATTCCCCTGAAAATTCACATAATACAAAGATTTTCACTGAATTTGGCCAACTTTACAGGGAAATGATAATGGCCATCATTAGTGGTGACTCTCAATCCAAGCGTTCATTTCTCAAAAGAAAAGGAAGTTTTGTGCATGTGTGCATGTGCACACGTGTGTGTATTGCTGTGTGCACCTATGTAGGCCAGTATGTTCATAAGCACAAAAAAGAGTTCTCAACATATACCTGATATATTATCTAAAATCCAAACAATGCTCACAGCCAAGTGTGATAATCTCCTATAGCCAGGATTGGTAAAGTAAATAAAGGGTAATGATTGAGGGTTCCGTGCACTACACGGTGTGGTCGTAACCCATCAAATGTGCTATGAAAAGAGCTCAGTGCACGAAGGAGCAGTGTGTGTAAGAGTGTCCACGGCTGAGTCTCAATCAAACCTTTTAGAGTAACTGGCACGTGAACTTACCTTTGAACTTGGACCAAACTACTATATGTGTGTGTGAGTGTGTGTGTGTGTGTGTGTGTGTGTGTGTTCTGCCTAACAAATGATTTTCAATACTATTTATTGAGAATCAAATATATAATTTTGCTTTTAGCTCACTGGAACATTTAATTGGAAAGTTATCATAAATCAAAATTTTATACTCAAATTTTTAGAATAGTATTTAAGATAGTAGGAGTTTTTATCAATAATACTCCTATCATTATAAAGCAATATATTTCAGAGAGAACTTAAAGAATCAAAGACATATCATTTTCATTATAAACACATATATACACCTTTCATGTACTCATAAATATGCACAGGGATAATTTTATTATAGCATTTTAACTTATACCTTAAAAGATGAACAACAATATTGACTATGTTGCTATAAACTACATAGTACATGTTTTAAATATTGTATATGTAAAGTCCTATTATAATGTTTAATTTTGGGGGGACTATCGGAAATCAAACTCAGAACCTTGTGCTTGCCAAGCAAGTACTGTGCCCCTGAACCATATTCCAGGCTCTATAATTTTTAAAGTATATTAACATGTCAAAAAGAACTAAAGGACAGCCCTTTGGTGATTTATAAAATGTTTCAACTATGTCTTCTACAATCTAAATTAATATAACAGCAAGTGAATTTTCTAAACATGAACAAATCATGTTTTAAATTTTTGTAATCTTTGTACCTGTTAGGCATTTCAGAATATTTTAGTTTTGAGCCTGCATTTAACAGCATTTCTTATCACTAAATAGTAAGAATATGCTCTTCCCCCTACTCTCTTTTTCTCTTTCTCCTACTCATTCTTTCATTTGATGGGTTCCTTTAATTTATTTGTAAATTTTATTTAATATTAATATTTATGTGCATACAATTTTGCAAATATTAAAACATTATAATTTTATTCTTTTAACAATTTGGGAACAAAGATTGTTAAAATATTTTATGATCAAAGTAACAGTCTGTTTTCCAGCATCATTTGTTAAAGAGGCTGTCTTACTTCCAATTAAATGTTTGTTCCCATTGTCAAAGATAAGATGGCCGAGTTTGTTTGTAGTTACATCTGCAGTTCTAATTTGTTCCACTGATCCTTGGGTCTGTTTTTTGCCAGTACCGTGCTGATTTTATAACAGTAGCTTTGTAGTGTAATTTCAAGTGAGGGATTATAAGGCCTCCTGCCTTGCTTTTGTTGCCCAATACTGCCTTTGCTACTCTAGGTCTTTTCTGGTTCCAAATAAATTTTAGGAATGTTTTCTCTAGATCTGTGAGGTATGTTGGTGGTATTTTGATAGGGGTTGCATTAAATCTGTATAGCAATTTTTGGAGTATGGCCATTTTCACAGTGTTGGTTTTTCCTATCAAGGAGCAAGAAATATATTTCCATTTTCTGAAGTCCTTCTTGATCTTGTTTTTTATACCATAGGGATATACTTGTGCCATATTTATAGCAACACTATTTGTCATAGACAAATATTGGAAACAACCAAAATGCCAATCACCTGAGGAATGGATGGGAAAAACAGGTGGTTTTTATATAATGGAGTGTTACTAAGCTATAAAGAAAGACAAACTTGAAGCTTTCATAGGTAAGTGGATACAACTAGAAGCTATACTCAAAAGTGAAATAAACCAGACCCATGTGTGTAAATATCATATTGTCTCTCTAGTGTAAGAACCCAAAAGAGAAAATTAAACCTGAAAGGTATAACAGATATAGTAAAATGAAAAAAAAAGGAACATAAGGATTAAACAACAAAGTGGAGAGAAAGGAGAAAAGGCAGGGGAAAAATCATGCAAGTATATATACAGGATCACTGAGATGATTGTACTAAGAATTTCCATCATTTTTTTTAAATAGCAGTTAATGTGTAGAATTTTCACCTTGGTTAACTCTGTATACTGATATCTGTATCTAAGCAACTACATCAAGGAAAGCAATGTGTAATACAAAGCCATGCTTGAATGTCTGTCATCTTCTAATTGTGTACCAATTCTAATGTCATATAAATTATTACTACACTCTTTACACTAAATTTTTAAAAAGGTAAGAGAAAAAAAAGCAGAGACAAGAACAAAAATTTAAGGGTTTAGAAAGCAAATGATAATAGTCAATCATATGTCCAATCTTACATAACTATA
>NW_004524601.1:15585658-15609500 GCF_000260255.1 Octodon degus
AAAA
Organism: Octodon degus; assembly: GCF_000260255.1. Classification (NCBI taxonomy): domain Eukaryota; kingdom Metazoa; phylum Chordata; class Mammalia; order Rodentia; family Octodontidae; genus Octodon; species Octodon degus. The sequence continues at coordinate 15,585,663 of NW_004524601.1, forward strand.
AGAAAATAAAATAAGGAGGGGAAGAGTGGTTAAATGGAGAGGAAAGGAATGAGAAAAAAGAGGAACCAAGATACATCGTATATGGGTACCAATTCCATATGCTGAATATGTTCAATATGTATATTTAAATTGTACCAACAACTTAATAATTTAAAGAAAACAAATTAACAGACTGTAGTTTGTCTCTTTGAATTTATGTCATCAATAAATATTTTATATAGCATATTACCTTTTGCTTAAATTTTTGAGTAAAAACTTCTTTGAAATTTGATGTGAGTATTCAAAGTATTCTTAAAATAGGTATCTGATTGTATTAAGTTGGAGTTTATGAAATAGTAGCTAAAATACTATTTTATAATAGCCAGAAAATAAAAGTTTAATGACACAATTTTTTTAAGATTTTGTCAATCTCTTTATGAGATGAAGGCACATAGAGGAATAAACTTTGATGAGGAAAACATAAGTTAGAAGTGAAAAAGAATACTAAATATTATAAATAGCTAATATTTTAAACCTTGCACACTGTTTTATTATACTTGTTAAAACATTTTTTTTATATTTTCATGTATATACATGATTTCTAAAACCAGTTGTTATTAATAATAGGGTCCACATATCCATTTGACTACTATTTTGGTCTTCAAAAGTTAATTGTTTATGGCTTTTTAATCATAGAAATGTATTAGTGTAAAAATTAAGAGCAGTATAAAATATAGCGTATTATATGATTTTTAAAAAGTGAACAATTCACATTTTAGCTCTAAATGCAATCAAAATTTCATGTATGAATTTTTCTAACTCAGAATATTGAATTTAAGTTGATTTCAAGCTGCAAATAGATGGGTTCACTTTTTTTTTTTCTATACCTGGAAATGAACTCAGGACCCTTGTCAGGCAAGTACTTATTCTACAGAGCTATCTACCTGGCCCAGATTCACATTTATGTCTGTCAGTAATCTAGTTCTTCAAAGCCTGGCATAGTATTGTATGCCTGTCACACAGAAAGCCGAGGCAGGAGGATTGCCACAAGTATGAGATCAACCTGGGCTGTATAGTTAGTTCAAGTGTAGCTTGAACTATATAGTAAGAACTTGTCTCAAAAAAGTTAATAATAGCAATAACAGCAATGTAGGTCTTAAAGGTTATTTAGCATCTATTTGGTCCAAAACATGTGCATTTTTGCAAAAACCAACTGAATCTCTCTACCAATAAAAACTAGACGAATAGTGATGGCCTGTAACCCCACTCCTTGGGAAGCCAAAGCAGGAAAAACTTTAAGACCAAAGTGGGCAATTGCTTTAAAATCGAGCCTAAAAAGGAACTAGGCTACAGCTCAGGGGTCCTGGATTCAAATATGAGTTGTATTTTTTAAGTATTATTTAAAAGAACAATTTTAACTTTCAATGAACAGAAGAGCAATGTGCTTATATAATTCTAAAATATATGGAAAAATAGAAATTAAATCTGTATATTGTGTCATCATTTTATTTTCATAAAATAAAATAAAAGATTGCAAATGTACATTCCATAGGTATTCACTTATACCATTAATATTTGTATAATAAATGCATAAAAAATATTAAAAAGTATATTGAAGTACATGATAGGCTCACCTTAATGATAAACATTAACTTTGAATTCGATCCACTCCATAAACTTAAGGAGAATTATCTTTCTGTTACAACTTCTACAATTTAAATGAAACTTATTTTCTAATATAAACAAGTTAGATAATTAAAAAAAAACAGAGCAGAAAGTATGCTTCGGCACCAAATCATAATCCCATACTTATACCTGCATTCTGAAGCTAATATTGAACTAAAGCATATTCTTGCTCTCCTTCATTAAGTAATATTGATCTTTGCACAAAAATGCAAGGACAAAGGGAGTAGCTAGCAAATCGAACAATTTAATCAGCACTTTTCCTAAGCTACCCTATTACATGGAAACTTAATTATAAACAGTGTGAGTTAGGTATCCCAGTGAAAATCCTGCCCAGCCTATCAGATAAACACACTGCATAATAGCCAGACACTGTGGGACTTGTTCTCTTCTGCTCAAAAAGTAGAAACAGTATGTAATGCCACCTTGGATATTTTGTACTCTTCATAAAAATTACCTTCTAAGTGTAGCTTTGAGTTGAAATTAGTTATTGTTCCCCCAATTTGGAGGGCAACAAGGAATATGTTTTAAATGAGTAAGTCTTCATTTAGCCACTCTTCAGACAGAAAATTATTTTCAGTGCATTTTCTTATGAAAGGGCTTTGCCAGCATTTCTGAAACATTTAGTTTCATAGACCCTTCTCTCCTCTTCTTCCTTCACTCAAAATAAAACGGTGAGCAATTAAACCAGGTTGCTATATTTGGTGCATCCCGACTTCACAAGTTGATAGCATAATTATTTTAATAACTACTTTATGTGTAACACAGTGACAAGCTGACACCTGAGGTTTGTGTCCTGCAATTTTATTTTGTAGCACTCTATTGTTATGCTACAGGAATAGTAATATGATTAGAGTGAATGTTACCATGTTTTCTCTGATTCTGATTTAGATCTGATGTACACACAGTGTACTGTACTATTTTTAACATTAAAGGTGAAGGGTGTGGAAAGTTGGAAGGATACTGTCAAAAGACAAGAGGTATTTGTTACAAGTTTTCTCCTCTCATTTTCATCATTGAAAATGAAATACATAAACATGTTTCATTGAAAGTACTGTATATAAACAATGCATTTGAAGACTTCTGAGAACTCAACACAAAGTTGTACAAATATAATGGTAAAACTGCAGTTCTATTTAATAAATGTTTCACTTTTATTTTTCCTTTATAGCCATTAATAATTCAAATTTAATGTTTCCACTGAGAAAAGTGCTATCAAGGGGAAATACCATATTTGAGCGTAGCATAAAAAGTTAGAAGCTAGTACAGTATTTTGATACTTTTATCAAGATAGAAAATATTACTTTGATCTCAGTCTACAAAAACTGAACAGATGCATATATCATATGTTAGTATGCATTAGTCAATATATTTACTGCTATTATGTTTATGTCATTACAACTTGTTCTTGTATCTTTTTTGGAAACATTAATTGTTATCATTCTTAATTGTTATGATAACTTAAAGGGCTTACAAACCCGTCACTGTGTGTATTCCCATAAAGAATATGATTTTAAAACACTGATTCCTTTAAAAATATTGGTGAAATGTTTTATCCAAATTGCAATAAAACACACTGATGTTACCCAAAATTACTTGCACGTTTTGGCCTAGTTGCATTAAATATCAGTAATTATATAAATGATCTCTTAGTAGGGAATAACAATGACATGAAAATGTACGAAGCTGTGCATGGAGAAATGAAGGGGACTCCTGGGCGCCAGTGGGGATTCCCCCTCGCTTCCCCAGCTAAGTCTTCGCTGTTCTGCGCACTTGGGTAGGAAGCGCCCATTTGCTGACTTGGTGTCATTGTTAAAGCGCCTTCCGAAGTCAGCACACTCGTGATGGATACAATGTGCAATTATTAGTCTGACTACAAATGTCTCATGGCATCCAAGAGGCTGCTGTGTAACTCCTTTTGATGTAAATTTATCGTCTGTGTTTGTTTGGTTCAAAGATGATTAAACATTTTCAATCTTAGTTCAACATCTTGATCCTCTGCAGAATTATAGATGATGTATACAAATGCTAGAATCCTAATTATTAATATAATAAGCATCTTTTGGTTAGAGTAATAATTCATTGTAAAAGATTTATTTACTTTCTGGATGTTTCAGAGAGGGCAAACACTGTTTAGCTTGACAACTCACTCACCCAATATTTTTCTTAAAACTGTTTTACTTCTGAATAAATGTCAAAATGCCAAAGTCCTCAAATACTTGAATTTTTTTTTCTTACTTTAATTGCTAATGGCTTCTGACCTCTTAAGTTAAACTATTTTCAAACAAAGGTTAAAATCTTTTTTGAAAAACTCCATGTGACCCTTAATTCAAAATTATTTATATATTTGGATCAAAATAATGGAGCACTGACATTGATACTCTTGAAAGCCTTTCACTTTTCTAAAGTGATATATTTGAAGAAGGTTCTGAAACAGTCAGAAAAATTTCTGAGGGTTTGAATGGCCTATTATTCACAACTACACGATGGTAGCTGATTTATGTTCGACATTCATTTAGTAGCTCTATTCCAGAAGTAGTTATCTAGCTCAAGTACCTGACATTACCAATTAAGCACATATCAACATATAGGGATTTTTTTTAAAGAAAGAGTGCATTTTTTTCCTATTCGAAACCTCAAGATTTCCCAAGAAAATACTTACACAGAGTGCCATATCTCTTAAATATACAGTTTGCTTTTATTTTTATCATTAGCAGATTCTTTTAAAAGTAGAAAATAAACTGTTACATGACCTATTTTAAGAGAAATCAGAGGATAATCCTTTTAATGAAATTTAGCAAGCAATAAAATTAGATGCTTTCTTTTTCATTTTTACCATACCAGTATAAATGTTTTCAATAAGTGTGATGAAAAAGGTCTCTAAGTGTTGACTCTTAGTAATGCTCAGCTTTACCTGGGAACATGTTAGGGATGACATTTTGGGAACTATGCCACACCTACTAAATCAGAAACTGTGAGAACAAGTAGAAATATGTGTTCTAAGACTTTGAAATTGAGTCTTGTATTTCCTAAGACTATCAGAAACTACACATAGATCTAGCTAATCCAAGAAGAGTATTTTAGAATATTTTTCTTATCCTCACAAATTTACAACTTCCTTTCTCATATGGTTCACATATTGTCTTTATCCTCTCTCCTAAACATTTGAAATAAGCATAAATGTGCTTGAATATATATGCATTAATAGATATTTGTTTAATAAAAATGCAGAGAAGAAAGAAAAACATCAAGTGAGATATCAAAGAACTGTGTCAAAATAATAGAGATGTAGAATAGCTGAACATAATAGCTGTCACAGAAATAAATACAAACAAGTATTGTCATGTAATGTTTACCTATTAAGTAACCAAAAATGTTTCAAAAATCTATGCTGGAGCCACTAAACAAATATATGCAACAACGTAAAGCCAAACAAAGACCTTTCTTATTTAAATTTTTGGTACCCGGAATTGAACTCAGGACCTTATGCTTACCAGGCAGGCACTTGTACCACTGAGCTATATCCCTGACCCCAATAACTTTTTTATTTCATATAAATTTATCAAAAATGCAACAAATGCCAATGGAAAAAATTCTAAATTATCAAAACCATAGAAGAAAACATAAGAGAAAATTTATTAAAATTGGTTATATTGGGAGCTGAGAAGATAACTCAGTAGAATAAGCAATTTCCTAGTAAGTGCAAGGGCTTGAGTTCAATCCATGCTTTGGCAAAATAAATAAATAAGAATAAAATTGGTTTTATTAATGAGACTCAGGACTGCATAACAAACAATACACAAAAGAAAAATTTTAATATAGACTTTATTAACATTAAAAATTTTCCTATGAGAAACATAGTTTTGGGAGCTTAATGAGAAAAACTAAAGAAAAGTCATAAAACCATATTTTATAAAATATATGTATATCAGGAACATAAAGAAAAAATATATAAAGAAATTTTGAAGACAAAACTAAGAAAATAAAGCACTCCATTAAAAAGAACCAAATACAATATCTTTACAGATCGCCACTAATGCAAATTTATAGATGATAAATAAACATACAAAAAGATGTCCATTATCATTTGTCATTAGAAAACTGCAAACTCAAACAAGTGTCAAACTAGTACACCCTCATGTGAATGGCTAAAACCCCAAGCACTGGCAATAGCTCTTGCTAGGAAACATGCAGAGAAAGAAAGAGGCCTTGGTAATTCCTGAGGAAATACAAAATGATAGAGCCACCTCAAAAAATCAGGAGCAATTTCTTGTAAAGCTATCCATAATCCTATGGTATGATAGAGAACTCACACTGCTAAACCTTCAGTCAGCTGATTTGAAAACATGTCTCCAAAAAAACCTACATGCGAATGCAGCTTTTTTCGAAATAGCTCAGACTAACTAAGACAATAAAGACATCCTCTAATGGTGAATGGACAAATAAATTCAAGTAGATCACAGAAAGAAACACTTTTGGCTAGTAAAAATAAATGGCTATCAAGCCACAAAAGACATTGAATAACACTGAATACATATTGCTAAGTAAAAATACCTCAAGGAAAAGCTCTTATCTCCTGAGTTCTATAACATGACACACCAGAAATGGCTGGATGCATGGGCAGCGAAAACATCAGTGCCAGAATAGGGGAACACCAGCTCCTGAGCCGTGGGCGACATGCACGCTTGCCTGCGTTCTCATCATATTGCGGGGCTCTATCGAGATTCCTCTCTGGGACACTGACAAGGTCATTGAACTTGATTTTGATTGGTTACTGGAGAGGGATGAACTTATTAGAATTCTCAAGCAGGAACATAAGCAACTGCACATATGGATTGCTTTGGCGCTGGAATACTACATGCAAGGAAAACCAGAAGAGTTGGTAAAGTTGTTGGAAGCAGCGCATATAGATGGCAGTTTGGATTATAGAGATCATGAGAAAGACCAGATGACTTTCTCAGATACATTGGCAGTCTATCATGTACAACAGGCTTGGAAAGAAAAGAATAAGGACAATAAGAAGGATCTTATCACACAGGCAACCTTGTTGTATACAATGGTTGATAAAATTATTATGTGTGATCAGAACCATTTGTTGGAAAAAGCCTGCTTCTGCCTACTTGAAGGTGACAAAATGGATTTAGCTGATGCACAGTTTCATTTTGTACTCAACCAGTCTCCAAATAATATCCCAGCCCTTCTTGGTAAAGCTTGTATTTCATTCAACAAGAAGGATTACAGAGAAGCCCTTGCTCACTATAGAAAAGCACTGCATAGTAACCTGGGATGTCCAGCTGAAGTTCATTTAGGAATGGGCCATTAAGTTGCTTTGTGAAACTCAACAAGCTGGAGAAAGCTCATCTAGCATTCATCAGAGCCCTGGAAATTAATTCTAAATGTGTAGGAGCACTGTTCGAACTGGCTGTTCTAGAACTCAACAATAAAGAGGCCGATTCCATCAAAAATGTTGTCCAGCTTATTTCCAGAACATAATTGATCCCAGAAACCCTATGGTGTTGAACCACTTGGAAAATCACTTTTTCTTCAAAAAGGACTACAGCAAAGTGCAGCACCTGCTCTCCATGCCTTTCACAATACTGAAGTGGAGGCTATGCCAGCTGAGAGCTGCTACAAGCTGGCCTGGTCGTTCCACGTTCAGGAAGATTATGACCAGGCTTTCTAGTATTACTGTCAGGCCACACAGTTTGCCTCATCCTCTTTTGTGCTCCCATTTTTTTGGTTTGGGACAAAAGTATATTTATAAAGGTGACAGAGAGAATGTATCTCAGTGATTTGAGAAAGTTTTGAAAGCTTATCCTAACAATTACCAAACAATGAAAATTTTTGGCTCTATGCTGCATCAGAAGATCAGGAAAAAAGAGACATTGCCAAGGGCTATTTGAAAAAGGTCACCAAGCAGTATCCTGATGATGGCAAGGCTTGGATTGAGCTGGTGCAAATCTTAGAGCAGACCCATATGTAGGGTGTCCTTTCAGCCTATGGAATATCAACACGAATCCTTCAAGAGAAAGTGTAAGCCGATGTTCCCCCAGAGAGCCTGAATAATGTCAGTGCCCTCCCTTTCAGACTTGGAAACCTAGGGGAGGCAATGAACTATTTTTTGCCATCTCTGGATCATGCATAGGCAGGAGCTTAGCACGATGAACATTACTATAACGCCATTTCTTTTGCAACATTGTACAATCTGATCAGGCTATATGAGGCAATGTGTGAATTCTACGAAGCAGAAAAACTGTACAAGAATATCTTATGAGAATATTCCAATTATGTTGATTGTTATGCGTGACTGGGAGCCACTGCCAGAGATAAAGAAAACTTCTATGAGGTGTCAGATTGGTTTCAGGAAGCTCTTCAGATGAATGAGGTCCATCCAGATGCTCGGTCTCTGATTGACAACCTTTCACTTGGTAAAACAAGAATGGGATCCCAGCAGGAAGAAATTCGAGAGGATCCTGAAGCAGCTGTCCACACAGACTGACACCTACTCCATGCTAGCCCTTTGCAACACGTGGCTCCAAACATTGCATCAGCCCATGCGAGACTGAGAGAAGAAAAAGTGTAATCAAGGTCGTGCTCTGGCCATGTACAAGCAAATTCTCAGAAATGATGCAAGAATCTGTAGGCTGCTAATGGCAAGGGGGCTGTTTTGAACCACAAGGGCATTTCCATGAAGCCTGAGATATGTTTGCTCAAGTAAGTGAAGCAACAGCACATATTAGTGATGTGTGGTTGAACTTAGTGCACAGCTACATAGAGCAAAAACGGTATATCAGTGCTGTTCAGATGTATGAAAACTACCTCAGAAAGTTCTATAAACCCCAAATACTGAAGTTGTGCTCTATTTGGCCCAGACCCTCTTCAAGTGTGGCACATTACAGGGTTGCAAGCAGATTTTGCTGAAAGCTAGATAGGTGACACCCAGTGACACAGTTCTAATGTTTAATGTGGCCTTGGTCTTACTAAGCTTAGCTACCTCTGTCCTAAAAGATGAAAAAAGTAACCTGAAGGAAATCCTTAATGCTGTGAAAGAACTGGAGCTTGCACACAGATCCTTCAGCTACTTGAGGAAAATGGGAGATAAAATAAGATTTGATTTGGCCCTTGCTGCTACAGAAGACAGGCGTTGCTCTGACTTACTGAGCCAGGCCCAGTACCATGTGGCCCGGGCAAGCAAGCAGGAAGAGGAAGAGCAGGAGTTATGGGCCAAGCAAGAACAAGAAAAGGAGCTGTAGAGGCAGAAATTTCTTTAAAGAACAGGAAGAGAAAGGCCTTAGAGAAAAAGAAGAGCAAAAGAAACTCTTGGAACAGCGATACCAGTATGTGGAAAAGATCAAAAACATGCTTATGGTTACTGGAAAGACTGAAGCAAGAGAAGAAAAGAGGTGGAGGTAGGCCGCGCTTCAACAAAGGTGAGTTTGTCAGTGATGACACTGATGAGAACCAGCAGCAAAGAAGAAGAGGAGAGCAGTGAGCCCAAGGGAGAGAACTGGGAAGGAGCCGAGAGGAGGAGGGACAGGAGGAGAAGGAAGGGGACCAGTCCTGACCACAGGACCAGCCCTCCTGGAAGCGAAGGCCCTTGGGCTCCAAGCAGTCAGTCAACAGGTCTGTGCCACCGGGAGATGGCCCTCAGGAGCCTCGGAGAACGACTCTTGCCCGGCTTCTCCAACCATGGAGTCGGAGAGTTAATCGGAGCGAGGGTCGGACAACAAAGGTCCTGGCCAATGCTCTGGAAATGAGTCAGAACCGGAGGAATCCAACAATAAGGATCGAGGTTGTGTCATGGGTCAGATGATAGCAGCTAGGGCCTTCGTCCCTGGAGGAAATAGTTTTAATATATGAAAGCTGTGATAAAAATGTTTCAGATGTTTAGTCAAACAATTGTGAAATTTTTATTAAGGCCATTTTTTTTTCTATCAGTTTGTATATTACTAAAGTCAAAGTGACATGTAGCATGCTAGAGTCCAATAGTTGAATTTCTTGTGCAAATGAGACTGTTCATTGTAGTACAGGTCCACCTGTCATATGTGAATTCCGCAGTAAAAATAACCCCAGGAGCCTAAGCATTCCTACAAAGAGTGAACTGAAGTCATGGCCCATGTCCCTTCTTTGTATGCTAAAGGGCCTAAACTATTTGGAATTTCATTGCAATCTTTTGCTGAGTGGTGCAGAAACATGGTATTAACTCTAATGTGAGTAGAGATCGGGAATATTTTTATTTCTTGGAGTAAGAGATGTCTACTGTAAAATTGCACCAAAGAACATAGGAAAAGAGAGTGTTCTTTACAGTGTCCTTTGGCACCCACACAGACAAAGCCAGAAGTGCATTCTTCTTTAGGTTGAAGGTGTGAAAATGCTTTTTCTGATAGTAGGATGCAAAAACTTCCCTAGTCCCCATGAAAATTCTTTCAATAAAAACAATCAATGTTTCAGCATATGGGGAAGAGATGAAAGGATTGAATAGATAAAACACATAAATGTACAGAACAGTGAAACAATTTCCAATGAAAATCTGCTTGAGGATACATAGTAATAAATATAAGCATAAATATCTGAATATTTATTGAACTTAAAGTAAAGGAATGAAAGTTAATATGTTTCTTTTTTAATTGATGAATGGAAAAATCTTTAGGGAATACAGAATGAAAACCAAATAATTTATGTGTGGTATAAATAGATCCAACTACTTCCCAGAAGAAATGCTGGTTTGCAAACTTGAACTGAGTGCAGTGCTTAAAAGGGCACAAGAAAAATAAATTGTGCACATGGACTCTCTTTGGCTGGATAAGGCAAGTGTCTTGCACAGAGACCAACATCCTACACCTAACATCTTCACAAGGGAAATGCCTTCCCTAAGGGAGATTGGAGGGCCAAGCATGAACAATGTGTCTTTACTACTGTCCCCAAGGAGATGATACCGAAAGGGAAGGAGATTGAAGAAAGAAATTATAGAGTAGAGAAATCTGCCAAGCCCTCCTGCAGCTTGCTGACCTAGGTCAAAGTCAACAGAGATTGGTCATGATGACACAACACAGTTGTGACAAAACAGGCCTGGACTTCCATAATAGTTGTAATGAAGACCTAGAACTCTACTCTAAACATGAACAAATAAAAATAAAACAACAAAAAGAGGAAGAACAAGAAGAGTCCTTTATTGGTATTTTACAAGATAGTTTACAAAATTTAAATCCTCAAAACTTGTGAAATTATTTAAAGAAGAAAGAAAAAGCAAGTAAAATGTGAGCAACTATCATAGTTATGTAGATATGTAGACTGAACACATGAAAGTAGTATATTATCCTAGACAAGATCCTTTAAAAGAAGACTAAGGTTAAGAGAAGTTAAAGAAATTGACATGGTTCTGATAGATCCTAAATGCCTGCCTGATAGACACAAGGTTGTGAATTTAATCCCTAGTATGAAAAGGAAAAAAAAAATTGACATAAAGAATGGACCATTCACTTCCCCATCTTTATTGTGTAGAAGGGAAACAGAAAAACTAGTAACAGAAGTTAAAATACTGCCTTCAATAAACTTTTTAAATTTAGGTGCTTTAATATCTGTAGAGTTAGCATTTTCTCTGGAATCACAAAACATGTTTCAGTATTAGTTCTTTAATTGTGCCTATATAGATCATATTAGGGTTAGATAAAAGCATAAATAAGCTGTGTGCCACATGAAAAACTTGTTAACACCATTGCAACTTTCCTAGAAATCTAAACCTCTTCTAAAAATGAAGCAACTTAAAGAAATAATTTGAAATTTGGGTTAGATTGGTGCATCAAATCAGATCCTCATTAAAAGTTGAACAATTAAAGTCATGTACGGAATAATAAATTTTATTCTCTTTTAGCCCATGCCCTATTTAAGAAAAATAATGAAGTTCACTGCTGGTATTTAATTTTCAGTGATTGTGAATTAATATATTTTATACTTGGAAATTCCCTACTAAAACATAACTCTATAAATAGAATTATGCTGCTTCCAGAGATTATTGAGATATCAGAAAGGTTGGAAATCAATAATGAAAGTGAGCTATTTTATGGCACTTGTAGGGTAGGGTTGGGATCCAAATATATGTGTTACTTTGTAGTTCACCTTACAATTACAGGTACCTCAGGAAAGTCTTCCTGGGGCAAATAGGAATTAAAGCATAATGAGATAATTTGCAAACAACTCTGGCAATTTCAAGTTATAAACTAATATAATCAATTTTGGAATTTTAGAGATTTTACTCATGCAAAATAGATCATTTATGTTCTTTATTGAATTATGTTAGTCACATAAATTTCAAAATGTTTAGCATGTTAACAAAGCCTAGCCAAGTGTTCATTATCAGTATTCATTTCAACTCATAATCTTTGTCTTATACAAGAAGGAAGAAAGTAATTAGACAATTATTAGTGAAAAGTTTTTAATAGCTAGAAATAGAAGAACACAAGAACTTGACTGGGAGAACTTATTGATTGGTTTGAGAATTTCAGAGCAAATTTACTAGGTTTTCCATTTTTAATGGCTAGATAGGCTATGGTGAAAAATATGTAAAGCTAAAATACTACCACATAGAATTAATATCTTTAGAGTTAGCACTTCCTTTGGATTTTCTGAATTGCAAATCCTATGTTTTTGTTGATGTTAAAACTCAGGTTTTTTTTTTTTTTTTTTTTTTTTTTTAAAAAAAAACCTCAGGTTTACTTCTGACCGCAACTAGATTCAATGCTAACCAATCACTGATGGTTTGTACTACCAATTCTGCTGGCTGCATCAGATATAACAGATTCCATCTCTCTGAGGTGATGATTGATTTTAATCTGAAAATGTTATTTAAGATTTTACTGAATAACACATATTTTCAAAATCTCAGTTTAATATATATAATATATAATATATAATATACACATATATTATATATGTATATTACATAAAAACATTTAGCAGTTTATCATGATTGGCCTTTGGGTAGCCTGACCACCTAAAAGTTAATATAGAACATAAGTACTAGACTGATTTCATGTTTAAGCTTTCTCAAAAAATTACCAAGAATTATACCTCCACAATAATGTCATAAGACCCAATAGTCTGAAAGATAAAGTTGTTTCAACAAATGAAGATTATAGTTATTCAGGGCACATTATCCTATCCAAATATGTGGTTGGATTTCAACAATACTTCATACATTAATTGCCCCTTAAGAGCACTTAAAATAATCATAGAGTACTCATTTAGAATCCTCTTTTAATTTTTAAAATAAGTTTCTATTAATTTATGCAGATTCATGTATCAGATCTTACATGCTATATTACTGGCCCGGACTTCTATTCTTGCTGACTGTAGGTAATCAGACAAAGAGACCTTAAGCCAAATAGATTTTAATTCACAGGTATTTGGGACCGTTTGGTCAGGGAGGCAGAAATGTTGTGATAACAAAGGATTTGTTACATGGGTTTTTATGAACAATAAAAATCTTTATGTGAAAACACCCACATATGTCATATATATGTACATGCCTGTATATGTGAATACTTGGAGGACAGAGGTGAGTGTCTACACAAGAAGGGCAGTGAAGGTGGGGCAACAGGAAGGTCAGTGTAATGATGAGATAGGACAGATGGACTCTCTGGACTTCTATGTTAGAGACAGAGAAAGTCCCCACTTAACCCTCAAACTCACTCATCGCTGATGGAGTTGAATTCTGCTTTCTTAGTTGGTACAGAATTAGCAATTCTATAATTGTGAAGAGACAAGTTTTACATACAGTGACTCAAGAAATTTAAAATTAAGAGGGCCAGGAATATAGCTCAGTGGTGTAAGTTCCTGCCTGGCACGTGGAAGGTCCTGAGTTTGATTCCTGGTACCACCAAAAGAAAAGAAAAGAAAAGAAAAGAAGTTTAAAATTAAGCCAATCATTTCATAGAAAACATGGTGAAAATAGTTTCCTCATAAGGGCAGAATATACAGCAAAAGAGAATATGTTCCCTCAAAAAGAAAAAACTATAGTGTTAAGAAACTTTCTCAAACTCGATAGTTCTATCCAATTGTAAACTGAAAAGTGCCAACTGACACATACTCCTTAAGAACAAGGTTACTTTCACAAGCAATTCCAGCCCAGACTCTGGTGCTGAAAGTGCAGCCTACTTCCCAGAGCCTTACATATTAAAAACAAATCAAAAGAGAACAAAACAAACACAACAAAATTACACATTGTTAAAAGATTGTAAAGAAGAATGACATCAAGGAGAAAGATAGTCAACTGCAAGCAAGATCAACCTGGAGAGAATTTGACAGCTCAGGTCAACCTAATACCTGTGGCTGCCACTCGCCTTTCCTATAACACAAAAAAAGAGAGAGAGCGAGAAAGATAGTGACTTAATTTGACCCCAAACAACTATTCTCTTTTGTATTACTAGGTTAATGATACACAGTATTCAATACATACTCCTGTAACTGGGATAAATAGTACATAGGTATACATACCAGAATATAGCTCAGAACTCCATAACTTTTGTCCTTAATAAGAGAAAGTGTCAAAATTAAACAAAAAATAGGGGCTGGCGAGATGGCTCAGTGGTCTAAAGCACCTACTTGGAACAAGCTTGGCAGAGCACAAGGACCACGGTTTCAATCCCCCAGCACCACATGCCAGCCAGCCCCACCCCCTGGTGGGCTGAGCTGGCCACACACACACACACACACACACACACACACACACACACACACTAAATAAATAAATGTTAAAAAAAATAAATAAACAAAAAATACTCAGAAGTTTGTAAACATGTATTCATAAGTCACTTTAACTTCTGTGTGATGGTATTTCCCTACCACGCCTTGCGCCACAAATCCACACCTTGTAGTTCACTATGATTTTCTTGCAACATTGTAGGATTTCCACCTTCCAAGGCATTACATATGAAAATACATTTCACATACTTCTTTTTTTTATGTATTTAGTATAGGATCTATAGGGTTTCACTACACAGATTGGACTCATAGTGATCTCCTGTTTTCAGCCTCCCAAGGGCTAGAATTAAAGGTGTGTGCCACCACACACAGTCTCAGTTGACATCACAGTGTGCCTGGGGGGGGGGGCTGGCACAGAATACTGGGGATCAAACTCAGGTCCCTGCATCTGCCTAACCAGGTGGTTTGGTCTGCTGAGCTATCTGGCTGCCCTTTCCCATACTTCTTACGTAGCTCATTATTTGAAAACTTTCAAAAATGCTTATATACATTTTTTGTGAAGCTTGAACATTAATTCAAAATCACTGTGTGGAAAAAGAATACTGCTATTCAAAACAGTGTGAGGAATAACAGTGTGGAGATAAAGTGGAAGGCATGCTAGATTTTCCAGATGCAATCAATACGAATCAAACTTTTGTGCATATTTTAGACTTTAGAGATGAACCCACAATGTACATAACAAGATGAGCTCACAGAAAATAAATATCTTTATCAGAACAACGAAGGGGAAAATGTTCATTTAAAAGGATTTCTGTTATGAAGTAAAGTATGTCTCTCTCAGAATCTAAATTTTGTAATATTAATCTTAAGTACCTATAAATGTGACAGATTTATTGTCTGTATAAAAGGAAATCAGATTAAATAACATCATGGAAGTGGACATTAATGACTGGTGTCCTTAACATTAATGACTGGTGTTCTTAACAAAAGACAAAACTGAGAATGAAGACATACACAGAGGCACAGATATGAAGGCGAGGAAGATTATGGCCCTGCCTCCCAAGAATGGAAACCCCAGAAGGTAGCTGCATATTAAAACCTTGATTGAGGATTTCTAATCTCTTGAACTGTGAAAGAATCATTTGTTGGTGTTTAAACAACCTGATACTCACTATATTTGTCATATCATTCTTAGAAAAATGGCACAAATTGTTTCACATTTGTTCTTCCTGCTCTGACTGTGAATAGATACCCTTTAGGAAGATGTTTCCCCTTGCATGCAAATGGAAGGAAGTGGAATTTACAATGAGCTACAATCTCTATCTAATTATCCAGGGTGAATCCTTTATGATAGCTTGCCAAGTCCACAAGATTGAACAACATAGTATAAGTACAACCGATCACACTCTAACCATAAGCAGCCAAGGTGTAATGTGGAACTCACAGGGATTTGGAATGAACACAAATTTCCAAAGAAAGATAATTTTCAAGTTTTCTCTTAAAGCATAAGTGAGGCTCACACAATTGTGAGATTATCCATAAATAATGAGTCAACTGAAATCTAGTGAAATGTTACTTTAGATTATTTTTAAAGCAAATTGTTCCTTAAAATATGATGTAACAGTTCTTCTTTCCTGGGTAAAAGTATAAAAAATTTTCTCTTATGGCCTACATGCCACTACTAGACATAACTTGAAGGTAGAAAAATACAGTGCATGCACATGCAATCAGGCACAGGATACGGCGGTTTGATCTCCTGCTCCACCTGCCTCACCAGACCTGCCCTTCAGGTAGCCTGAGCCACCAAAACAAACAAACAAACAAACAAACAAAATCCTTTGGGGGCCTGCCCCTTAGCTCAGTTGTTTAAGTGGCTGTGCATGAAAAAATACAGATAATGTTTGCTTGACCAGATGCAAATGCAAAATACAACAGAACATGTTCACCAACTTAAGAGTGATTTGCACAAGATCAAATATACAGGTTCATTTCCTTCAATGATGTGTGTTTTCTCAAAATATCTTGAGGTATTAAAGAAACAACATGCACATTTTGATGAGGAAAGGCTAAATATCCATGAGCAGAACTTCTGCTGATCTCAAAGATGTGTACTTTCACCTTTTCAAGGTCTAATGAAGAGAAGGACAGGAGCTTAGAAAACATCTCCCTGGCTAACCCTCTAGCTTCTACAACTAATCTGAAAGGGGCATGAGCTACTGTCATTAAGGACTTCGGAAGCCCAGCCTTCTCCCAGAGGGAAATTTACGATGCACAGAGAGCAAATTATTAACTGATAGCTCAGACTGAACTCAGTGGAAGTTAGAATTCAAATCCATCTTCCTAGCCTGTTGGTCCCCTACTCATTATATTTTCTTTTGACACCTGCCAACAGCTGTTTATTTTGTATAGACACACACAGCTCACACAATGCTGCCTGCATTGGATGCAATCCTTGGCCACAGGTCTGCACATTCTTTTGTCACTGACCCTGTGATGGTAGAACCCTTCATTTTGCCTTTGTTGTTCACTATGATCCTTGCATTTTCTTCAAAATACAGAAGCACCCCATCTTTCCTCCGGTACGACTTCTGCTGTCGGATCACCACTACAGGATGCACCTTTCTCCTGAGCTCTGGCTTGCCCTTCTTCACTGTGGGCATCACCATGTCACCTACACCAGCAGCGGGAAGTCAGGTCAGTCGTTACTTTTATCCCCTTCACAGAGATGATATACAGATTTTTTGGCTCCCGTCTTGTCAGCACAGTTGATCACGGCTCCCACCGGAAGACCCAAGGAGATCCGGAATTTCACACCAGAGGACCAACCATGTCCTCACTTCGACATACTGGATGCCGGAAAGACACAGAAAGCAAGTACTCCCTACTCATTATATTTTCTAGACACTTAGTCGACCTTTGAAGAAAATTTTTAAAGCTTAGCAAAGACTTTTAAAACAGCATTCCTGGCTTCAGGCTGGCTAAGGAAGGCACAGTTTCTTCAGGCTAAAACAGCTTTTCTTTGTTTCATTGCCAAAGCGTTCACCATGATTCCTAGAAGGTTTACCCACTTAAAAGTAAAATTAAAAAAAGTAAAATCGGTGTTTTTTTTTTTTAATCTTCCTTATATTTACCCCAATCCAATTATGCTTTATGTTTGCCTTGGAAGAAAAAAGAAAAACAAATTAAATAAAAAAACCTGAGCTACTCCTATGAATTGTTCCTTAGTCTTCCTACTTGTGTGAGAGAGATAATAGCTTTCTACTTCATCTTCTTCCACGTTTATTTTAGTTTAAATTTTTAAAAACTTTAAATGTACAACATAAAAACTGTTATGTACCCAGCTTGCTAAAACTTGTATCTTTTCTCTGGTGATACAGCCTCAGGCATGGCGGCAACTTTGCTAAGCGTATTTCTAAGGACTATTAGCAATTACTTAGCCTTAATGGCTCAACAAGTTTCTGAAATGAAATTTTTCCTGGGGTACTACTTAATATTTACTATTTAACACAGTCAGATGTAAAACCTGAAACACTGCACGGGAACACTTTCCTAGGCATGTTACCAGCAGGATAAAAGCCAGGCTTTGCATGAAACAATCATAACCTGCATTGGCCACAAGACAGAATATAGTCACACTGGTAACATCTAGAATGGAGAGGAGACTCTGCAGCTTAGGATCATAGGAAATATTTATCTAATGGAAAAAAAGGATCAGAAACATATTTTTCTTGAATGCTGCCTTCTCCAAAAGCTAAGACTCTTGAAAACCTGAAAAGTGGTTTGTTGCTCCTTTTGTATTTAATGAGTAGCAACAAATTTCGTACAAATTTATTACCTTATAGCTCTGAGGTCAAAAGTCCAAGTGGCTGTCACTCAGCTGAAACCACGGTGCTGTGGGTCTGCGTGCTTTTCTGAAAGTTCACGAAGAAGATTTGTTGGCTAGCCTTTTCCCAGGCTGGACTCTCTCCTCACAGCCTAGTCCTTGAAGTTTTTTGGTTTGCCTTCTAAAACACCACCAGCTGTTCACCAATGTCATACTTCGTCTCTCCTTGATACTTTCTTCCTACCTCTTTCATTGAAAGGTATCTGTGACTACGTTCACTGTATCCAGACGAGCCAGAATAATTTCTCTATCTTACTAGCAGCTAATTGGTAAACTCTTTTTCCTTAATTACAGAACCCAACATATTAACTGGTCCTAGGAATTAAGATGAGAGAATTTGCCTTCCTTTAATCCTACAAAAGAATTCTCAAAAGAAGTAGTGTCAAAGCAAAAAGATATGAAAAAAAGCTATAAATTAAATATTTTTAAAGGATGAAATGAAAGACCAAAGATTTTAAAAAAGAGGGAAGTAGAAGTTGTTAATAGCTCAGTAATCACAACTGATGTGAAGTCAAACTAATTTCAAATCCAAACTGGTTGATTGCCATGTATGACACCTGGCAAGATAGCATAGAGCATGTAGCCCTGGCATTTGTGGTTTCAAAATTTGGTATGTAGGTGACTTGTAAATTATCAAGTTATCTTTGTTTTTGTTTTTGTTTTTCTTTTTGGCTGCCTCAGACCACCCTGGGGCAGGGCCTGGTGTGGCATGTGGTACCAAAGCAATGCTTTAGCCCCCTGAGCTATTTTGCTGGTCCCTATCAGATTATCTCTGGAGGAATTGAAGAACAAACCAAGATACTTTCTGGCTACCCAGAGACATTAAAAATGGAAAACATTGATGGAATGCTGTTGGGGTACACTAATATAGAAATTTACAGCGGTGATTCTTCCTTGAATTTTATCCTTTATGCTGACTCTGCATGAAATTAATTGTTGTTAAATCTGAGAATATTAAATACCTATCTCCCTTACCAAGATGATATGTCAGTAGCTTGGAGCATTGAGATTCATGACACTGCGTTCCAGAAGTTCTGTGTAATCACTTATTTTCTGAATTTGTGAATTTACTGTCTTTTGTATTTCCAATATTAAGCACAGTGTCTGGCACATTATAGATACTAAATGTGAGTCCAATGACTATCTAGAAAGTGGATCATTACCAAACCCTGTCAAGGCCTCAAAATGGTTTACATGTTAAAAGTTAGTTTTTCAAAGTGGTAATTTTGGTATTAGTAAGATATCCCAGCAATGTTAAGATTAAACACACACACACATACACACACACACACACACACACACACACACACACCCCAAGTTTATGAAATTGGTAGAATAGCAGGTGTTTCATTAGCTCATTTGTAACACAAGCTATCTCCTTGTCCTTCTCAGTCCCTCTGTTCAACTTTGCTTGCCCACTGCCACTTGGCACACAGCTCCCCAGTGGATAACATGACACTCGCTTCCTTGTTACTGTGTGCCCAGAATCTAGGACAGTGTCTCCTGAGGGAACTCTGTGTGGTGAATACCTATCAAGCAAGAAACTTAATACAACAGAAAAAGTGATTATAAAGAAAATAATTCACTGGGTTCATACATGTCAGATGCATTGTAACTTAAGGCAAACAAGAAAATCTCAGTAGCTTTACCATAGTTGACTTCCGGCAGAATGCTAATATCAAACTCAAGTGAAAGGTCAATATCTTTATTTGAAAATATATTTTTTAAACCACAAGGGGAATTACACGAACAAAGCTAAAATAATCCTTTGAAAACATTATTTTGCTCATATTGCATAAGTGAATTATTGATTTACTACTCTATAATACATTTGCCTTTCATGTACAGATTTATTAAAAATATTTTAATGCTCACTGAATTTAACTAATATTTTAATCAATTCATGAATCCCTCCTATGGTGTTGATCAGCACTGATTTATCAAACCACAGGAATTTACCAAGGAAGAAATACAGACAACCAGACTACTAAAAGATCGATAAGATAAATAACCCAAATATATAAAACAAAAGTAAACAAAATAGAAATGAAGGTGAGATTAAAGAAACTTAAGAATCACTGAAACTTAAGTATGAATTCTTATTTTATTTTGCAAATACTTTGTCTTTGAATGATTCTCCTTTAAATAGCTGGAGAGAAAATTTGGTAATCATTCAGAGCTGGGACCTCAGAGGCTGGAGTGAGGTAAAAAAGAAGTGCAGGGGACCCAAGGGATACTGGCACTGTGGTTTGCATCTTCCATCTCAGTACTCAGACCACAAAGAGAAGGAGCAACGACAATGGGGGAAAATGTCAACAATCTCACTGTACACACACACACACACACACAGAGATACACACGCAAACTTAAGGTGTGATGGTTAAGCTTGACTGTGTCAGCTTGGCCTGGGCACTGCCAAAGGATTAATAGAACACTCTTTGGAATTGGCTGGTTGGAACATAGACATTTGGCCTTGCGGTTACATTGCGCCCCCAGCACCTTTTCTTTGGCACTGTTTCCCAGCTCTGCATTATGGCCACCATGAACTAGGAGACTTTGCTTAGCCATGCTGTCTTGCCATAGTTTTTTTTTTTTTTTTTTTTTTTTTTTTTTTTTTTTTTTGCATGGAAACCAGCCTACTATGGACAAAATCCCCTGAAATCATGATTGAAATTAAACCTCCTTCCTTTCCGTTGTAGGTTTTGGCTATTTTGTCTCAATAACTAAACAGCTAACTAATAAATAAAGTAAATAAGGCTTGAGAGTCTCCTGAGGTACAGAAACTTGTACACATGTTACATAAACTGAGACACTGAAATACAAAAATCTACAATAATTAATTATCTTAAATGACTAAACTATCTGAGAAGGCACATGTGTGGAACTAGGTAGTTATCATGTCACTGGTAACTGAAGAAAGTGCAATGAATTCTTACAGGTTTTGGGGTAAGTAAACTGTGAGCTGTTTCCTCATAGGGAGAGCGACTCATGAAATCAATCTGAAATTGGAAGACAGAGACAAACATTAAAACGTCCACCAACAGGGTGCAATGGATTTCAGAAGTGCTCTGTTCCCTTTTACATCTACCTCATCAAGAAAGGAAGGAGTTCTGTATAGAGCTCACCACAACAAGCAAGCTTGAAGTAAGTTAGCCCACACTTCAGAATGTATCTTCAAAAGATAAGGGACTTATGCTTGCTTCAATAGGAAGTGAAGGTGTGTCATTATTTCTACTCATTAAGAGATGCAGCCATGAGATGCTTGAGCCATTTCAAAGAGAAACTGCAATGAGCAATGCTAAGATAATGACAAGATAGTCAGTGGGACTCAGAACACCAGCCCCTTGCATTATCAAGTACATTTATAGAAACATTTAGATTGACATATAAATCAATAAAATTAAGACTTTTAAAAATACATCTAAACAAGTGAACTGATATACATTTTGCTAGATAATGCTCAGGTGTTTTTTCTTCCTTTTTGATAATGGAAGGTGTCTCGTGTAAATGACTTAACCCTAAAGTATGAATAATTATTCTGACAAACACAGAGGATACTTACTTACCTACTGACTTTTATATACAGATTTATTAAAAAAGATCATGGTGATATAAAACAGCCAATGAAATTCAGACCTCACTAGTGTCATCTATTTACTCAGGATTACAAAAGCTTTTTAATTAAAATAAACTAAAAACCTAAGACAAAGTGTGTAGACTGTTCTCTACCTCTACTATCACTCTTCTAGTCTAACCAACTGTGATGTCATCCTACATCCATCCTTCTTGTCATTTCAATAATTGTTTTGAGGCCAGATTTCTGATTTCTGCCTTATAAAACACTTCTTTATTTTTATTTTATTTTATTATTTTGTATTTAGGACAGGGTCTACAGGGTGTTCAGGGTCTCAGTGTGTAGATCAGACTTGTAGTGATTCTCCTGTTTACAGCCTCCTAAATTCTGGGATTATAGGTGTGTGCCACAACACCCAGTCTCAATTACTGTCTTAATGTGCCCCGGGGGTGGGGCCTGCACAGCAGGCCTGGGGATCAAACTGCTGGCTCCTGCACCTGCCTAAGCAGAGGCTTTAATCCACTGAGCTATTTGGCTGGTCCTTCTTTAAATTGTTATATCTACCAAAAAGTTCCAAATTGGTTACATGTAATTAATTATGAATATTTACTCAATCTTGTATTTTGTTGACTTTGTTTAATTGTCCCTTTTCCAAGACTTTATGGGATCAGTGCTGTCTCTCTTACTCTCAGGACATCTTCAGTGTCATCTAAAATTGTGGCTGACACAGAAAATGTGCTGAATAAATATTTGTGGAAAATGAATGAACAGTTTGTTAATATTATCATAACTCCGATTGAATGCAATAGTATTTCTGGGTACAATTCCTTCATAAGGTCATTAGAAGTGTGGACCTCTTGCAGTTTGTGACTCCTCCATGAAACACTCGCTGAGCAAAATTAACCAATCAATCCAAATATCTGGGGCTGGGAGATAGCTCAGCAGTCTAAGTACCTGCCTGGCAAGCACAAGGATGTGTGTTCCATCCTCAGCATCATATGCTGGGCCAGACCCAGAAGCCCAAGAGCGCCATGCAGGACACCAAAACCAGACATATTGGTACAAGCCTGTAATCCAGTGTTGGGGAGGCTGAGACAGGCGGATCATTACGAATCTGAGGTGCATTGTGAGACCCTGTACTAAATGCATGAATAACTGAAACATTTATATATTTTTTAACTTATCTTTATTTCTACGGGGAATTACTATGTATTTCTCTTATTTCTTGAGAAAGTGTTTTAACAATAAAAATCTCTACGGAATTATAGAGAGCAAGTATCCAAGCATCTTTGGAGAATCAAATTATCAAGAATAGCTTGAGGCTAGTTCTCTAAGAATAAGCAAAGCAGAAAAGCATTTTTAAAAAGTAATATTACTGATTTTGAAATAGAGATGTGCCTAGTACAAGCACTTACCAAATTGAACACTGGAATTCATGGGTATATGACCTGTACATTGAACTCCATTATGTTCTCTATAGCAAAAGTATGGGACACACAAATGTCTGCTTCTATTGTAATATTTCACGGGCAGCAGCTAGGCTTCATGCAGAGAATAACAAGCATCCATTCCAGAAGCTGTTGGCATCCTGCAGACCTTTGGCTCTATTTTAGAAAAATTAAGACTCTAGTTTCTTTGTTGTTGCTGTTGTTTCACATCATGCTTTTCCAAATTGTGCCTAACAACTCAATTTACAAAAGTTTTACTTATTAGTGCAATGTTTACATATAAAGTGAAATTTTAAAAAACTTTACATAAGTACATATTTAAACTTAAAAACTCAAAAATAAATTTAGAATCAGTTTTGAACATTATATTTATAAACATAACCACAAGTACATAGTTACATGATGATTTACAATAAGTAAAAAATTAAGCAATATAGATTATGATTACTTCAAAATTTTTCCACAGTTCATGTGAATTCTGTCACTACACATTTTTAAAAATAATATTTTCTTTCTTTCTTTCTTTCTTTCTTTCTTTCTTTCTTTCTTTCTTTCTTTCTTTCTTTCTTTCT